>NW_028317892.1:15997500-16097500 GCF_062004578.1 Staurois parvus | reverse complement strand
CTTGTCAGAATATCTGCTTGCCGTACGGGATGTAGGAGCAAGCAGATATTCTGACTGGAAGCTTCAATGTGCTGTGGAGCGCATTGGTAGTTCATTGAAAACTAAAAGCTGACAGCTGCTAAGGCTTCCAGGACTTGCAGTTCATTCATCCATGGAAGTTCATGAATGAATGACGCAGCCGTGTAGGCGGAACCCCGCATGGCCGTGCTGTTTTCAAATCTGACACAGTACGGGGGGGGGACTTCCCACCGTATTATCTGTCAGAGGGCGGCGGGTGCAGCTGCGGCTATGGGACCATGTTACATGTTCCATTCTAAAAACGGGTAGAATGTGTAACATGTTCTAAAGGTGAACTTTTCCTTTAAGTGTCCATTCACACCAGAACGTGATGTGGGAAACCGCGCTGTATTCTAAACACAGCGGATGTGCAGGTGTCAATACATTCCTAATGACAACCCAAATGCAGATCACAAACGCAGTGCGTTTGTGTGCGCCGGATTGCATGGTACCATGCAATCCAGTTGCAGTGCATTTTTAAAAGTAGTGTATGCACTACTTTTGGTGTGATCCAGTGCAATTTCAAATGAATGGGCTGAAAATCACATCGCACTGAATCACACATGAACATGCTCCATGCTTCAGTGTGAGCCGGCAATGAACAATTGCATTCTCTAGGCCAGGGGTCTCCAAACTTTCTAAACAAAGGGCCAGTTTACTGTCCTCAAGAATTTAGGGGGGCCGGACTAGGGTCAGTGGGAATTGAAAATGTCCTGGCATCCAGCGGTGTAAACAATGCCCTATCTTTGTCAGCAGTAGGAGGACTAGTGCACCATCATTGTCCTCAGTGGGAGGAATACTACCCCATCATTGGTGTCAATGGAAGGAATTCTGCCCCATCGTTGCTGTCAGTTGGAGGAATTGTGCCCCATCATTGGTATCAATGAAAGGAATTCTGCCCCATCGTTGGTGTCAGTTGGAGGAATAGTGCCCCATCATTGGTGTCAGTGGAAGGAATTCTGCCCCATCGTTGGTGTCAGTGGCAGGAATAGTGCCCCATCGTTGGTGTCAGTGAGAGGAATACTGCCCCATCATTGGTGTCAGTGGGAGGAATAGTGCCCCATCGTTGGTGTCAGTGAGAGGAATAGTACCCCATCGTTGGTGTCAGTGGGAGGAATAGTGCCCCATCATTGGTGTCAGTGGAAGGAATTCTGCTCCATCATTGGTGTCAGTTGGAGGAATTGTGCTCTTTCTTTGGTGTCAGTGGGAGGAATAGTGTCTCATTGTTGCTATCACTGGACAGAGTCATGCCCCATTGTTGGTATCAGTGGGAGGAATTGTACCCTTTCAATAGTGTCAGTAGAAGGAATACTGACCCACTGTTGGTGTCAGTGACAGAAATTATGCCCCACTGTTGGATAGTCGATAGAATAGTGCCTCAAGGGCCGGATAAAGACGAGCAAAGGGCCACAGTTTGGAGACCACTGCTCTACGCCATGCAGTGTATATATATATATATATATTACTATATATCATCTTTTGTTATGTTTCTAGGTCATGAGTGAAAATTTTTCCAGTGGGGACACAGACTGCAAAAAAAAAGAAAAAAAAACACAAGTGGCAGTAAATCTTTTGTACTCAATCCAAAACCAAAAAGAATGTTTTGGCTTTACTACTTTTGCCAGCAGAACAGCACACTTTCATCTCACAGGACAGCTTACCTACTCTCAGGCTGCATGCACACCTGAGCCTGGGTTCACATTATGTGGTGCGGTATATCACATATGATTCGCACAGGAACCGCATTGCATTCCTGTGCAAATCACATGCAATTGCAATCACATGCAATTTGTGTGCGGTGCGATTGGAGCCATACATTATGCATCCGTACCAAAAAGTGCAGGAGCCTTTTTTGGGTCCGCACTAGAATCGGATCGCATGGGTATTCACAACTATGCGATCCGATTCTGCACATCGCACTGCGTTTTGCGGACTGCTTCAGGGTGTTGTTAACATACACACCCGCAGCGGTTCGCATGAACGGGGTGAGATTCTGATGTGGAGCGGAATGCACACTGAAAACACTGCGAATTCTGCACCACATCAGTGTGAACCAGGGCTAAGCGTTTTGTAGCGTGATGCTCAAACTTAAAAAATCATTTGTTCTCTATGGTGCTTGTTCACACCTGATCACCTGAACAGGCACCATAGAGGACAACTGATGATATTAAGTTTTAGCGTTTTTGGAGCTTCAAAACGCTCAAGTGTGAATGAGGCCTAAAAGAGGTTAGTTGGTTGTGCTTGCCTTCCAAGTCAAAATTTCTCTGGTTAGTATTATTGTTATCAAAACACTGTTATTAGCCATGTGATTTTGTTCCAGTTTTCTCCACATTGTCGGAATATTGCCAGGGGCGGACTGCCAACTCATGGGGTCCCCGGGCAATAAGAGATCATGGGGCCCCTATGTCCTTGCTAACACTCAAACCACACCCAAAAAAGCCTATGAAAGGTTCCAGGGGCATCTCATGGGGCCCCCTATTGACCCCGGGCCCTCGGGCAGTGCCCGAGTGCTCGAATGGTCAGTCCGCCCCTGAATATTGCATAACATTGACATGTGTACATAAATGCATAGATAGGTGTTATTACAAATAAAACTGTATTGAATTTCATGTAAGGCCTTTCATTTCAGGTGATCCAATAGAATGAATGTGCTTTTTGTATAAATATTTATTAAACACATCTAAAAAACCTATTTCTTATACTTTCCTCTTTTTCCTCCTCTGATTGCTCCCCTTTAGCTCATTACACCTGTTTGCTTGCTGCACACTACCCACTGTCATTTTTGTTCTTTATCACAGTGAGACTAAGTTTTCTGAAGCTGGCCATGGGTGACTTTTTTTTTTACAACCCTCCGATTGATCAAAAAAGAAAGAGAATAGATTCCCCCATCCACAAATTCGAGCTGGATGAGGGAATCCTTCCTGCTGTGCTGTTGTATGCTGACAGCGGGGACTCCTCTGCTGCCAGAATACACTGATCGAGCACAAATTTTCCAATAGTCCTGTTTGAGAGGAGTTGATCACCTTGTACCATAATACCTGGTGGTCGGGCACTTCTAGATTTAGGGTAACAACATTTTGTCAGTGTCTTATCCACTTAAGGACCGCCCTATAGCAAAAATACTGCTAAAGGGTGGCACCCATGTGCAGAATCATGTATATATATATATGTCATTTTACATTTTCAGGTAGGGGGCGTGTGCCCTACACGCGCCACTATTCACGGTTGCGAATGTCAATCACAGGGTCCTGGCTGGTAATTACCCACCGGCGCCCGATGATTACCTGATCATCGCCGACAGGAGGGAAGATTGTTTTGTTTACAATCTTCCTCCCTGTCAGCTTGAGCACACTGCTCGGAATGGCAGTGCACAGTACAGCCATCCTGATCAGTGTGCTTACAGTGAAGCACACCCCCCGCCCCTAGTAAAACACTCCCAGCACACAGTTAACCCTTTGATCTCCCCTCACATTAACCCCTTCCTGCCCTGTGCCATTAGTACAGTGTCAGTGCTTTTTTTTAGCACTGATCACTGTATTGGTGTCACTGGTCACTGGGGTGTCAGTGACACCAAATTAGTCCCCCCCCCCCCAGTGTCAGAATGTCCGCCGCAGTCCCACAGTCCCGCTAAAAGTCACTGATTGCCGCCATTACTAGTAGAAAAAAATATCCCATTATCTATACCGCCATTGGAAACGCTCTAACTTTCACGTAAACCAATTAATTTACACATATTGGGATTTTTTTTTAGCAAAGACATACAGCAGAATACATTTTGGCCTAGATTTAAGACGAAGTTAGACTTTTTACATTTTTTTTACTGAACATGTTTAATAGCAAAAAGTCCAAAATATTGTTTTTTTCTCAAAATTGTAGGTCTGTTTTTGCTTATAGCGCATAAAATAAAAACCGCACAGGCAATCAAATACCACTGAAAGAAAGCTCAATTCATGGGGAAAAAAGGACGTAAATTTCATTTGGGTGCAGTGTTGCATGACTGCGCAATTCTCAGTTAAAGTAATGCAGCGCCATCACACAAAAAATGGCCTGTCATGAGGGGGGGGGGGTAAATCCTCAGGAGGGTAAGTGGTTAAGTGGATGTTTCAACACATAATATGTAGTCATAGACATGAGATGGCTTACTAGTCTACATTTGAAGATATATGAAGTAAATTTTGGTGGAAATTGGACACAAATTACCTTTTGCTCCAAACAATAAAATGTCACAACCTGAAAAATGATCTGCAAAAATATAACCACGCCATTTGAATGAAATAACACGTTTATGTTACAATATTTTAAATGTTATTAGCGGAATGTAATTTTTCAAAAAACACTTTTTTAAAGAGATTCAGGGACCCCAAAAAGCCTTTCAAATATAAACTTTTATCTCAGTTTTCTTTCTTTCCTTGGGCTTTAACATCTGTCACCACAATTCCAGAAGAGTAAACATTGACCTGTTTACATTCAGTTTGTCTGCAGTTTGCATTGAACAGTAGGGTAATATGGAAAGCAATAGGACTGAATATCATGACCAAGCACAGGCTTGTACCATCAGGCAAGCATGTTGCTTTCCAGGATGCTTTGAATTGTTTTTTTTTATTATTTTGTATAATTGAATTTCTAAATGGTATGCACTATAACTCAATAACCTGAATACCATGAACGTGCCATAGGCTGTACAATTGGGACTTACCTAGGAACTCATTATGGTGGTTACTGAGTGTTTGTTATCCACTGATCAATTTAACCACTTGCCCTCCAGAGGATTTACCCCCCTTCCTGACCAGGCCATTTTTTGCATTACTTTAACTGACAATTGTGCGGGCATGCAACACTGCACCCAAATTAAATTTACATCCTTTTTTCCCACTAACTGAGCTTTCTTTCGGTGGTATTTGATCGCTTGTGCTTTTTTTATTTTTTGAGCTAAAAAAAAAAGACTGACAGTTTTGAGAAAAAAACAATATTGTTGACTTTTTGTTTTTAAACATGTCCAGTCAAAAAATGTTAAAAATCTAATTTTGTCATAAATTTAGGCCAAAATGTATTCTGCTACATAATACAGTAATGGTGCAGCGCTAAAGAAATTAATACCATAAACTTTTTATTAAAAAAAAAGAAAAAAGGAATGAATAAAAGTTCATAAATGAGCATAAAATATTAAAACGTTTAAAGGTGACTTTTAGTGCTCCTAAAGTGCCTGTTTTCCTGGTGGGTCGGTGCTTGTGCAAAAATTGTGGAAGAATTGCGCACTCACCAGATGCGTAATGTAAATTCACCCATAAATATAAATACAGATGTCATCAGGGTATCATCAGGGTAAGCCAAGAACTGGGGTAACTTCCCTCTGAGGGGTGGGGTGGTACATCAACTGGATCCTGGGGCTTTAAATGTTGATTCAAAATCAGCCAGAGTTTCCCCTTAAGGGATGGGTGGGTGCTGCTCTCAGGGCGTGCAGGAGGCTCCCTCTCTGGATACTGGGCTGGATCTTGTGCAGGGCGTCTGGAAATGAAATACTTCTCCAGGGAGTTTAACACAGAGATATGCCCATAGTGTAGTATAATAAATATTTATTAAGGGTCAAGGTTAAAACCGATGCATCAAATAAATGACAATAAACTGGATGATCATAAACTGGTGCATCAAATCGTTTATTGTCATTTATTTGATGCATCTGTTTTGTAAGTTGTTGTCAGTATTTTGAATTTAATTTGTTGTGCAAGTGGCAGCCAATGGAGGGATTGGCAGAGAGGGGTAGCAGAAACTGAGAGGCTGGTTAGGTGAATGAGTCTGGCAGCAACATTCATGATGGACTGAAGGGGGGATAGCCTATGTAAAAGTAAGCCAGTGAGGAAGGAGCTTTGTGATGTCACTGGTTAGGAAAGGGCGTATTCTGGAGATGTTGCGGAGGATGAGGCAGCAGGCTTTGGACATTGATTGGATTTGGAGCTGGGTTGATAGCTGAGCCATCGATCTTGATAGAAAAGTCAGGGGAAGGGGTATGTGGAGGATGAAATATTATGAGCTCATTTTTGGGTAGATTGAGTTTGAGGATGTGGCGTGACATCCAGTTTGATATGTCCATTAGTAAATTAGTGATGCATGCGGAGACTGATGCAGTGAGCTGAGGGGCAGAGATAGATTTCAGTGTCATCAGCGTAGAAATTGTATTGTAGCCATGGGAGGCTATTAACCAGGGAGGAGGTGCAGATCGAGAATTGGAGAGGTCCAAGAATAGAACCTTGGGTGATCCTGACAGAGAAAGGAAGGGGAGAGGAGGAAGAAGAATTTTAAGTGACACTGAAGGTGTGGTGGGATAGATAGGATGATAACCAGCAAAGAGTACTGTCACAAAGATCAAAGGAGTGGAGTTTTTTGAGGAGGAGGTAGTGGTCCACTAAGGCATCAGAGAGGTCCAGGAGTAGGAGTATAGAATAGTGTCCATTGGTTTTAGCTGTTAGTAGATTGTTTGAGAGTTTTAGGAGAACTGTTTCCATGGAGTGTTGAGGGCAAAATCCAGACTGAAGGGGGTCAAGAAGGTTGTTCTCAATAAGATGGTCACTCAGTCGGTTGTACACCAGATGTTTGAGGAGTTTAGAGGAAAAGGGTAGCAAGTAGATCAAGATTGGTAGGTGACTAGCGCATGTTTAAGAGAGATTGGGAAGTTGCTAGAAGAGAGGGAGAGATTGAAGATGTGAGTTAGAGAGTGTAGGATAGAGCTAGAGGGTGACCGTAGCATTTGTTTTTTTTTTAATTTACATGGTACTGTCCCTGTGCTTTAAAAAGAAAATGGAACCATATATACTAGTTCCTGTCCCCAAAGAAGATCACAATACAATGTCATTATCAAAGTCACACACTGGGTCAAGTTAAAATGGAACTTTACATAAAAAATGCTAGCAGGAGGGTTTTTTTTTGCAGAAGAGATTCAAGGCATGCCTTGGTGTCAGGATGAATTAACTGCCAAGTGCATGTGCAAGATTTATGTCATTTCGGCCCAGTCAATCAGGATGGCTGAAGATGCTGCATGCAGGAAAAGACCTGGAAAAGATGTTAGTGCCAGAAAGGGAGACATTGGTGGGAGAAATGTGAGTGTAGCTGACTTCAGTTCTGCCTAAATTACATTTAACCATGAGAGGAAATCCACAGAAATGTAGGAAAAACAAATAAACAGCATGCAGATTTTGCCCCCATTTGCATTTTATCCCAGGATTTGTAGACTACAAGGCAAGAGCACTTAGGCATTGCATTGTCAATGAGACAAAATTATAGCTCTCCTCTTAGATTGTAAGCTCCAAGGAGCAGAACCCTCCTATCCCTCTTGTATTGAACTGTATTGTTGCTGTATTGTCTCCCGTTATATTGTAAAACGCTGAGCAAACTGTTGGCGCTATATAAATCCTGTATAATAATAATAATAGCCTACTCTACAAATAATAACATTGTTATAATGTTATTAAAAAAAATCAATTAAAAAAAGTAACTCTTCCCCAGCAAATATCCCCCCCCCCCCATTTATACACTTACCAAACCTCACAAACCTCATATACAGAAGCAGATGGCATAAATAATAAATAATGAGAAGTTCTCCCCTGCTGTGTCATATGCCATGTCAGCACTGAGAACCTAGGAGAGCTTCACTCTGTATGGACACTCTGTCTGAGGTCTGAATCTGTTAACAGAAGAAAGGTTGGAAAAGTTGGAGTTGGAAAGTTGGAGGATCCCAGAGCATAAAAAGTAAGTGTGTAAAAAAGGGTTCAAGTTTACATTAGGTTTACATTAGGTTAATAGGATTACATGGTGGTCTAATGTAAAGGTTACTGGGAGAGCTGGTGTTAGGGCTACAGGGATTGTGCCTGCATAGGTCTGGTGCAACCGACAATTCACAGAGCCAGCAGCTCAAGACCAGAAGAGAATGTCCTCTTGCCTCTTAGCTAAGTAACCACTGGCACTAATAATCCTCTTAGCTGTTTGTAAGTTGGCAATCATCTTGGGGTATTTTATTTATTGACTACTATGTGATGCAAAGTTCTTCCCACTGACCACAAATGTATGGGTCATTGTTTCCACTGAAAATTCTTTCAACTGAATGCCAAATAAAGAGGAATTCTTCCCACTGAACACCAATGTAATGGATGTCAATGAAATGAGGAATTCTATCACTAACAGACAATTTAACCGCTTCTGCGCCACCCTATAGCAGAAATACTGCTCCAGGGTGGCACGGGTGCACAAAATCACATATACAGTACATGATTTTGCAATACTGGGTTGGGCATTTTGCAGTTCCATTTGCGGCCTCGGCTGTCAATCACCAGGTCCCGTCCGGTGACTCCCCGCTCCCCCTGCTTCCCTGGTAATTACCGAAGGGGGAGAGACCTGTGTATAAACAACACAGATCTCTCTCCTGTCAGCTCCTGCACACTGCTTTATATGGCTCTGCATAGCAGAGCCATACAAAGCAGTGTGCTTACAGTGAAACGCACAGACACAGCACGCTTAGTAAAACACACCCAGCACACAGTTAACCCTTTGATCACCCCACATGTTAACCCCTTCCTGACAACTGGCATTAGTACAGTGTCAGTGCTTTTTATTAGCACTAATCACTGCATTGGTGTCACTGGGGATGTCAGTCACATCAAGTCTGTTTCCCCCAGTGTCAGAATGCCCACCTCAGTCCCGCTATAAGTCGCTGATCGCCACCATTACTAGTAAAAAAAAAATTCCAGTATCTATACCGCCATTTGTAAACGCTATAACTTTCACTTAAACCAATTAATTTACACGTATTGGGATTTTTTTTAGCAAAGACATGTCGCAGAATACATTTTGGCCTAAATTTATAACAAAAGTCAAAAATATAGGTTTTTTTCTCAAAGTTGTCTGTCTTTTTTTGTTTATAGTGCAAAAAAAAAACACAAGCGATTAAATACCACCAAAAGAAAGCTATATTTGTGGGAAAAAAGGACATCAATTTCATTTGGGAGCAGCGTTGCATGACTGCGCAGTTGTCAGTTAAAATAACGCAGCGCCATATCGCAAAAAATGGCCTGGTAAATCCTCAGGAGGGCAAGTGATTAAAGATGTATTCCTTCCAAGGACAATAGCTTGGTCGCTGTCTGTACATCATTGGCTTTTATTATTATTTTGCTTAATTTCGTTTTATATATATATATATATATATATATATATATATATATATATATATACAGTTGCAAGAAAAAGTATGTGAACCCCTTGGGATTCCGTGGAGTTTTGCATGAGTTGGGCATAAAATGTGCTCTGAACGTCATCTATGTCACAACAATAGAAGAGCACAGTCTGCTAAACATAATACTACACAAACATTAGATGTTGCCATGGTTTAATTGCACATAACATGTAAACATTCACAGTGCAGGGAGGAAAAAGTATGTGAGGCCCTAGCTTAATGACTTCTCCCAGAGCTAATTGGAGCCAGGAGTGAGCCAACCTTGACTCCAATCAGTGTGATGATATTGGATGTGTTGCTGACACCTGTTTTGGGTTTACTGGTTTTAAGAAGCACTGTCTGATGTGAACCATGCCTCGCAGAAAAGATCTCTCAGAAGACCTACCATCAAGAATTGTTGACTTGCATGAAGCTGGAAAGGTTACAAAAGTATCTCCTTGAGCCTTGATGTTCATGTGTCCACGGTAAGACAGACTGTCTACAAATGGAGAAAGTTTAGCACTGTTGCTACTCTCCCTAGGCGTGGTCATCCTGTAAAAATGACTGCAAGAGCACAGCGCAGAATGCTGCATGAGGTAAAGAAGAATCCCAGAGTGTCAGCTAAAGACCTACAGAAATCTCTGGCACATGCTAACATTTTTGTTGACACACCTACAATAAGGAAAACATGAAACAAGAATGGAGTACATGGGAGGACACCACGGAGGAAGCCATTGCTGGCCAAAAAGAAGACTGCAGCATGTTTGAAGTTTGCAAAAGAGCACCTGGATGTTCCACAGCACTACTGGCAGAATATACTGTGGACAGATGAAACCAAGATTGAGTTGTTTGGGAAGAACACACAACACTATGTGTGGAGAAAAAAAGGCCCAGCACACCAACATCCAAACCTCATCCCCACTGTGAAACATGGCGGAGGGAGCATCATGGTTTGGGGCTGCTTTGCTGCCTCAGGGCCTGGACGGATTGTTGTCATTGATGGGAAAATGAATTCCAGAGTTTATCAAGACATTTTGCAGGAAAACGTACGACCATCTGTCCGCCAACTGAAGCACCGCAGAGGATGGGTGATGCAACAGGACAATGACCCAAAGCATACAAGTAATTCAACAAAACAATGGCTGCAACAGCACAGAATACGCCTTCTGGAGTGGCCCAGTCAGAGTCCTGACCTCAACCCCATTGAAATGCTGTGGCATGACCTTAAGAGAGCGATTCACACCAGACATCCCAAGAATATTGCTACACTGAAACAGTTTTGTGAAGAGGAGTGGTCCAAAATGACTCCAGATCGTTGTGCAGGTCTGATCTGCAACTGCAGGAAACGTTTGGTTGAGGTTATTGCTGCCAAAGGAGGGTCAACCAGTTATTAAGTCCAAAGGTTCACATACTTTTTCCTCCCTGCACTGTGAATGTTTACATGTTATGTGCAATTAAACCATGGCAACATCTAATGTTTGTGTAGTATTATGTTCAGCAGACTGTGTTCTTCTATTGTTGTGACTTAGATGACGTTCAGAGCACATTTTATGCCCGATTCATGCAAAACTCCACGGAATCCCAAGGGGTTCACATACTTTTTCTTGCAACTGTATATCATCCAAAAACCAGCAGGTTGCAGCAATTGAATATCTTTATTTAAAGTGAAACTAAACTTACATTTGTTTTTACATCAATTGTTCTAAAATATCAAGTATACCTTGACTCTGTTTTTTTAAGTCTCTTAGCATTGCTTTTCAGGCTTTTTTGTTGTCCTGTGCATACTCCCTATCCACCACTGATGCACCTCGTTATTTCTGGTCACATGCTCTATGGGTACTACAGTTCTCAAAGAGGCGAATGTGTGTGCATTTAGATGTGTAGTCCGGGGGCGAGCAGGAGATGGTGACTATGTTCACATAGACAAGGGGGCATGAAGAACAAACACAGCCACCCGAGAACAAAATCTGAGAATATCAGAAAACAGCATACATTTTGAGGGATGAAACAAAAGAAGGGAGAGATAGAAAGTATATTCTACTGCTTGTAAGTTGTATTATGACAGCTTTTTGTTGCCTTCTCCCAACTGCCTTCAAATGCAGAATAATCTTTTTTTTTTAAACTTGTTTTATTGAGTATATGCAAACAGATGTACATTTACTGAAAAGCATACAGGTACAAAAAGTACACATTAGTGTTGTCTCACCAGCTAATATTTACAGCATAGAATAGGATTACAGCAATCAGTTGTAGATAGAAAGCATTTGTATTTGCAGTGAATGTATCATAGGATTAAAGAGTTTGAATAAATCTCTATCTGTTAATCTAAAGAAGAACAATGAATGTAACATTTAGAGGTAAAGTGTTGAGCTAGGCCAACATAACTATACAAACAGACAGGCGACAGAGCTATGACATGGCGGCTACAAGCAAAGAAAGGAGAGAGTCTGTTTCTTAACCCCTTGAAGCTGGCGCCTCCTGGCCCTTCAAGTGGTCTCTGACGTCGGGAGGCAGAGCGGGGTTTAGGGTCATGTGACCACCGTGATTGGCTGTCATGGCAGTCACATGATCAGAAAGGTCCCAATCGCAATGAGAAATTGGGACCTTTCCATGGGACGCCAACACATGTGCTGGGAGCGTGCAAGGCTTGCATGCATGTTTACAAATGGTATGCAAATACGCGGTCGCTCGGCATCAAGGCACATCCGCTGAGAGGCTGCATATTTGGGTACGCTTGGCATGAAGAGGTTAAAATGGTACATTTTCTCAGTTTAAACATTTGATATATTTTCTATTTATACTTGCAAATCATTGCATTCTGTTTTTATGTAGATTTTACAGAGTGACCCAAATTTTCTGGTATCGGGGCTGTAGTTAAACATATTAGATTTCTTTTATATTATGAAAAATGTGAGCTGACACTTTGATATTTCAATACATACACTTACTACCACTAATGATAACAAAATCATTAATCTAAAATGTATCTGGATCTAAAAGTGATATCATTTGTCATATTAAACCTTAAGGCTCCATTCACACTAAGTGGTTTCAAATCACTGGTGGAATCAGCGCAATTCTGCCCGCAATTTGAAAATGTACTGTGAAAATCTGAAAACGCGCATTCAGGTGGCATTCATTTCAAAGGCACCTGAAAACGTGGGGCATTTTTGCCACAATCGCGGCATGCTTTTCCACATGACAAACACACCATGATCGCGCAAACAAAACAGTGGTAAGTGAGACGCCCAAAAACGGTTCCAAAACCTTTTTGGGGGTCACATGTCCTGTGATTTTGTTTGCATGATTGCGGCATGTTTGTCACGTGTAAAAACTCACCGCGTTTGAGGGAAAAACACCTTTCATTTTCAGGTGCCATTGAAATTAATTTTCACAGCGTGTTTTCAAACCACGGGCAGAATTGCGGTGATTCCGTCCATGATTTCAAACACCCTAGGGTGGATGGAGCCTTAATTATCATTACTATACTGCAGTGTTTCTCAACTTTTTTTCAGTTATATTCAGGCACCCTTTACATTTCAGCATAATCTTGAGGCACCCCATAGCAATATGCTAATAATAATACTTTTACTTAATGCAGCAACATCTACACATGTAGGACACCTAGCATTAGAGGTGATTTATTCTTCCAAACCAAATACACCTTAGCACACTGGTACTGAGTAGTATTGCAATTGTTCTCGCTCTCAATCCGCTAATGTGACCCCAGTGCTGATGCAGAGGGACAGGGGAGGTTCAAACAAGGATGCTGTGCAGGCAGCTGACATCCTCCTTATCAATTGATGACATCATTGGTTGTTAGGATGCCGGCAGCTGCAAGGTTGTAATGGTGTACAATGAAATCCTGTGGCTTTGTGTAACTAAAAGACCCACTCACTGTAAACAGTTTTTTGGCACTTTGCCAAGGCACCCCTGGAGAAACCTGAAAGCACCCTGTTTGGAAAACGCTGCTATACTGTACCTACTATCATATCAATACACATTATACTTCCATATATCATCACTACTAAAAGAAACATCAGCTGCAGAAACTCTTACTAGGATAAAGAGGAAGTAACTATTTAAATATAACCCTAAATGACTAATGAGGACATTTCATCTTTTATATCGAGTCATCATGAGCTCATCCTTACATATCAAGAGTTCATCATAAAAAATAATCAACTATAATACTAATAATAGATATAAAACATATACTCTAGTAAAAAATGTGTTCATTGTAGATTTCTATGCTGATAACCTGAAAGCAAAACAGCAACAATGTAATAAACGATTTTCTTAAACGAAAAAACAAAGTCAGTATTCAGTTTTCATCAAATTTTGTATCAAATTTATGTATCCATTGAACCTCTTTTTGTCTCAGTTCTGTATTCCTTTCCCATCTTATGATCATGATCAATCACCATATATTTTGTGCTACTTTCATGTCTAGCCAATGAAAGTTCACACTTCTTATCTCTAATACAGTATTTGTGATGGGCTGTTTGTTCTTTCACCTTTTGAGTGGTCATCCCCATATAAAGGAGATCACATGTACATTAATACTAGGTTCACACTGATGCGGCAGGGAATTTGCACCAGTTTCTGTGCGAATTCCGCACTGCATCATAATCACACCCCGTTCGTGAGAACCGCTGCAGGTGTGTATGTTAACAACACTCCAAAATCGGTTTGCAAAATGCGGTGCGATGTGCAGAATCCGATTGCATGGGTGTGACTACCCATGAGATCCAATTCTAGAGCAGACAAAAAAAAGGGTCCTGCAACTTTTTGGTGTGGATGCAGTGTGATTTGAGCCATACAAAATTTATGGCTCAAATTGCACTTCACAGAATTTGCATGTGATTTGCACAGGATTGCAGTGTTGTATGTTGTATGCAGTGTTTGTTCCCCACTAGCTAGATATTTGAATTGTATTTTGACACCTTTTGATTTTGCATATGAGATTGTTAATCACAGGTACAAACATTTTTGAACTAGGGTTAAGAATGTGAGGGTTCCAGATATCACTATACACTGAAGAAGCATCGTTGTACCCTAAATGATGCTCAGTCCTCTTTAGCCACCACCCTGCAGACCTTTAATGGCTTTGGATACTTCTCAGGCATAAGAATAAACTGGTCCAAGTCTACTCTTTTTCCCATAGACAAGCTTGCACTTGAGATGATAGCCAATACTCCTTTACAATAGGTTCAACAGCTTAAATACTGTATATGGGTATCCACATCGCTGTCTCCCCAAATTTACCTATGTCTTCAAGCAACCCCTGATTTTGATTCCTCTCAGAAATTTCCGCGATAGATGCTATCCTCTTCTTCTTCCTATGGGCAGGGAAATTTCCTAGAATAATTTTTGCTTCCATGCAACTTCCTACAGATGCAGCTGGGTTGGCCCTGCTCAACATTTATTTTTACTATTTGATCTTATTTTTAGTTACCCTACACTGGTAGTTTACCCTTTCCTAATGGGAACCTTGCTTTAGAC
The DNA here is from genome assembly GCF_062004578.1 of Staurois parvus. Lineage (NCBI taxonomy): Eukaryota > Metazoa > Chordata > Amphibia > Anura > Ranidae > Staurois > Staurois parvus. The sequence continues at coordinate 16,082,742 of NW_028317892.1, read as the reverse complement.
CAGTAGTCTCCAAACTATGGCCCGGGGGCCGGATGTGGCCCTTTGCTTGCCCTCATCCGGCCCCTGGGGCACTTTTTCTCCCACTTGCACCAACAAGGGGGCATACTTCTTGCTACTGACATTAATAACAGGCACTATTCCTCTCATTGACACCTACGATGGGGCACTGTTCCTCCCATTTACACCAACAATGGAGCACTATTCATCTCACTGAAAAAAACCATGAGGCACTATTCCTCCCACTGACACTAACAATGGGGCAATATTCTTCCCACTGACACCAACGATGGGGCACTCTTTCTCCAACTTACACCAAGAATAGGACACTATTCTCCCACCTAATGCCAAAGATGCATTGTTTACTCCCAATGATGAAGGACAATTTCTACTCCCAATGGCCACAGTCCGGCCCCCCTAAAGTCTGAAAGCCAGTAAACTGGCTCTTTGTTTAGAAAGTTTGGAGACCCCTGCTCTAGACAAAGTGGAAACCATAGTTGGATCTCCTCAATCCCCCCAATCTCTAGGACAGGGGTGTCAAACTCATTTTCATTACTGGCCACTTCAGCATTATGGTTGCCCCCCAAAGGGCCAGTTGTATCTGTAAGATTAGATGTCCCTAGCACCCCATCCCCACCTACCTCAGATGTCAATTGCTCCCCCCCACCTTCAGAAATCTAGAGTCACTCACTCCCCCTTACATCACAGTGCACTCCGCTTACCTTGTGATGCTGCCAGGAAGAAGCTGGGTGCAGAGCTGGGAATCAGAAAGTGTAGGGTCTGAAGGAGGACCAGAGGAGGGCTGGAGTCAGCTGCCACTGAGACCAGGGGAGGTGTAGAAGAGGGGGTGCGGTGGCTGCACAGAAAGTTCTGTTCTTCTCTCTGCTGCTGACTGCTGAGATGGGGGCTGTAGCAGAGACAAGCCTCTCAACGGCTGCATGGAGAAGTGTAGGATCTGGCTGAGGAGATCTGTCCTCCTCTCTGCTGCCATCTGCTAACGCAATGTGGGGGGGGGGGGACTAGTTGAACTAGCTTGGTGGGCTAGATTTGGACCTGGGGCCTTGTGTCTGACACATGTGCTCTAGCATTCTTGTGGGTAGTAACTCAACTGATGAGAATGGGTGACAATAATTAAATGGTCATATACCCCTGAGTTTTGGTGCTCTTATATCCCCCATCAGGGACAATCATATGTGCCTTCATCTTAATAGTATTCCTGCTTGAAGCTGAGTGGGCATTGGGAGGCCCAAACCAATTTTTTTCTGACAGGTGAGCTCCACACGTTTGATTTATTAAAAGAGGAATATGACCTTCCCAATTGGTATTTCATCTGATATCACAGATCAAAGAATACTTCCTTGTTAGAGAAATAGAATAATTATATCTCTGCTCTTTCAGAAGATGTGGAAGCCCAGTACACTTAACTAATTTTTTTCTGCAAAGGAGAACTGTCCAACTGAAATGTTTACATAGAATATATTATACAATTGAGTCGTTGCATCACATCTACCCAATACCCTCCCCCCTTTGAAACAAATGCCAAAGTGCCATTGGCACTCTGTATTATATGACATGGAATTGCTCCCTAGTTCTTGAGTATTGGGGGCAAATCAGAAGTAGAATGTCCAAAATACTGCATTTACCTGTATTATTTGACCCACTTTTTCTACTTCTGTATATGTATTTCTATTCAAAAACATACTACTCTTTTATGCATCCTACTATGCTAGAAGATAAATTCTCCTTAAGTGGAAACTCTCCTCTCTGCTGCCCTATAATGTTTGGTGTTTGGAGATGAACTCTGCACTTCCTATGTACCAGTTAACATTTGCCTTGCCAAACACGGCAAAATCTGGTCCACATGGATAGACTACACGTGACCATCTCCTCCCCACCCCCTGCATTCCCCTGCCCTCTTCTTTCTTTCTCATGGGTTTGATATGCTTAGACTGCTGCTGCTGTTGTATGCTAACCTAACTTCAATCTTTATGATTTTCTTTGACTCAGTATCTATGAGGTTTGTATGGGTAATATTTCTTTTTATATGACACTCTTTATAAACTATATATGATTTGTAAAACAAACTTTTAAAATGTTGTCTTTTTATTGCCTTGTAACATGAAAACTTTCAATAAAACTTTCCTACTGTTAAAAAGAATGTAACAATTCCCTGTGAGTCCACACTGATCACTTGGGATATATCTAGTTAATACAGTAGTATTGATCATACATTATGGCTACATGCCTCAAAACAGCTATTTGAGGAGTCACAACAACACTGTTCCCCTTAAATGTAATTTTTAATGACCCTGCTGGTATTAACTTTTTTTAAGTTTTAGGAATGATATTTTTACAACTGAAAGGTGCATCGATGGGCTCACATGTCGGCCCACCTTATGTGAATGCTTTCATTAACATGATTGAAATAGCACACATTTTTGAGAACCTACTATTATTATTATTATTATTATACAGTATTTATATAGCGCCGAAGGGTGTGCTCAGCGCTGTACATTAGCGAGGGGGACAGAACATGAGACAATACAGTACAATACAATTCACGAGGGGTTTGAGGGCCCTGCTCTTTCGAGCCTACTATTTAAGTATCACTGTTTGGGATGGTATCCTTTTTTTAGCGAAATGTGTGCAGTATGGTGAGGGCATGAAATTTCTGGATGCATTTAACACATACTGTATGAATTTGTCCATATTTTCAGTTTAACTGTATAGACAGTCAGGAATCAATTTAATTTTTGGCTATAACTATCTCAAAAGGGTGTCCATATATTGAGCAATATTTTTTCTAAACCTACTGATTGTAATCATCTGCTACACTATCAAAGCTTTCACCCATCAGGGGTATTTAAATTGATTTCTAGAACTGAAATGAGTTAAAAGGATTGCTAGTGATAACACTAAGCATCAGACATTGTATAGGGAGATGAAGAAACACAGAGGTATCCCAGAGAGATCATTAAAACAGAAATAGATGGTATTGAAAGAGAAGAGGAAAATAGAGACAGGAAGCTAGATTAGTAGAGAAACGTATGTCATTTGTTACACAGTTTTATACCTACTCGGCTAATATGTATTCCATTGTAAAAGTAATTGGAATGTTTTAAGTGAGAACTATTTGGATATACCAGAATTTTTAAATTTATTGTTACAGTCCTTTATAGGAGGTAAAACATCTTGGATTGGGTGAGGAGAAGTGAATACCAAATTAGGATAAAAAAAATCTCAACCTATGGGGTGTTTTCCCTGCCTTAAAGAGGAGGCTCACTCTATACTACAAATTCTGCAGCTGCTGACTTTTATTAAAAGGGCATTTACCTGCTGTGGGTTTGGCTCGGGAGGGGATGGTGTAGTATGTATTCCCCCTTCTGTGCCATATCCTTGTCTTTCTCCTTATCTATATTTTTTTTCTTTTCTTTGTTTTTCTTTCCTTTTGTGGATTTTCTTATCTTATACTTTTGCCCCTTTTGGGGCCTCTCTTCTGTCTAAAATGGAAAAGGTTCAGTGCAGCTGGAGGCACAGGTACCCTTCTGATCTAGAGTTAAGTGTCCTAAAATATTTTGATCATCTTTTATGTGCTGTGTTTTGCCTTGAGTAATTATGTACAATGGTCGTTTAGAATCTGGTCTACATCCTATTTGTCTTTGATCTATGATGACTAACTGTTGATATTTGTTGTAATATTTTTCTGTTTGCGGTATATCTCTTTGGATAGTGTTATGCTTGTACTGATGTAAAAAGCTGCAACTAAATAAAAAATTTATAAAAAAGGGCACTTACCTGTCCAGGGATCCAGCGCCATCCTCACCTGGGCTAGATCTTCCCTAGCCTTCAGGTTCCTGGCGCTGTTATCCTGACTATGGACAGCTGGGCCCACTTTGGGTGGAGTTCCACTTTAAATTGTATGCATTGTTTGAGTATAATTAAAGGAATCTATAAATACTTTATTAAAGATAGAAAATGTAGACTTACGAAGACTAGACATTTTGTGAAGAAATCCCATACAATAGCACAATTAAAATATATGATAATTCATTATGTACCCTCTTTAGGATGGGGCAGGGATAAAGAATTGATGTTTGACAAAAAAGAGGTTCAATTGATACATACATACACCTGATACAACACAGCCAGGGGGATTAAATACTGACCTTCATCTTTATTTGTTTAGATAAAAAAAAATATTTGTAACAGAAAACGGTTCATTACTTTGTAGCTATTTTGCTCTTAAGTTGTTGGCATAGAGATCCGCAATTAACAATCGTTTTCTATAGTTACTAGATTACAAGTTGTCTTAGGCCAGGGGTGGCCAACCGATAGTCCATGGACTACTGGTGGTCTGCGTCAAAATTTTGGTGGCCTGCAGAAAAATCTGGACATTATTTGCATTTTTTATATTTTATTAATAATAAAACAAAAATAATATTCTAAGAAATTCTTATATTCTGAATGACAATTTTTGCCTTTATGTTGCACTAAATTCATGAACTGTACTAAAGAAGGGGAAACAAGAGAAGCGCAGCATGACATCAGGGTAGTTATAAGTTGGTTGAGGTAACCGTTGCTGAGACATACGATTCAGTATTGTCGGTACCTGTCTTGGCTTGAAATAAAAACAGTTCTCCATCTTGCAGTAACGTCATTGGAGCCAGAAATCCATAAACTTATTTCAAACAAGCAGGAACAAATATCACACTAAAAATGTGTAATACTTCAATAATGCTTCAATTATCTTGTAATAATGAAACTAACTTTAATAATTTTGTTACAATTAAACAACCTTTAAAGCAATGGTTCTCAACCTTCCTAATGCCGCGACCCCTTAATACAGTTCCTCATGTTGTGGTGACCCCCAACCATAAAATTATTTTCGTTGCTACTTCATAACTGTAATTTTGCAGTGGTAGGAGTAGTGCCACATCATTGGTGTCAGTGAGAGGAATATTGTCCCATCGGTGGTGTCAGTGAGAGGAATAGTGTCCCATCGTTGGTATCAGTGAGAGGAATAGTGTCCCATCGGTGGTATCAGTGGGAGGAATAGTGTCCCATCGTTGGTATCAGTGGGAGGAATAGTGTCCCATCGTTGGTATCAGTGAGAGGAATAGTGTCCCATCGTTGGTATCAGTGAGAGGAATAGTGTCCCATCGGTGGTATCAGTGGGAGGAATAGTGTCCCATCGTTGGTATCAGTGGGAGGAATAGTGTCCCATTGTTGGTATCAGTGGGAGGAATAGTGTCCCATCATTGGTATCAGTGGGAGGAATAGTGCCACATCGTTGGTGTCAGTGGGAGGAATAGTGCCCATCATTGATATCAGTGGGAGGAATAGTGCCCCATCATTGGAGTCAGTGTGGGAGAAATAGTGCCCCATCATTGGTGTCAGTGGGGGGGGATAGTGCCCCATCATTGGTGTCAGTGGGGGGGGAATAGTGCCCCATCGTTGGTGTCAGTGGGGGGAGGAATAGTGCCCCATCGTTGGTGTAAGTGGGGGGAGGAATAGTGCCCCATCGTTGGTGTCAGTGGGGGGAGGAATAGTGCCCCATCGTTGGTGTCAGTGGGGGGAGGAATAGTGTTCCATCGTTGGTGTCAGTGGGGGGAGGAATAGTGCCCCATCGTTGGTGTCAGTGGGGGGAGGAATAGTGCCCCATCATTGGTGTCAGTGGGGGGGAAATAGCGTTCCACCATTGGTGTCAGTGGGAGGAATAGTGCCCCATCATTGGTATTAGTGACACCAATGATTGGGCACTATTCCTCCCACTGACACCAATGATACTTACCTTGCTGACCCCTGTTCCAGCCTGGGCTCGCTCCCTCCCTCTCCCATCTACAGCCAGCATACCTGGCTGCAGCAGCACCATCTGCACAGTACAGACACTTACCGGTCAACTGTCTTTCTTCTCTGGCCACTCTCCTCTTCACTGGCTCCGGCAGCTCCCTCACTCGATCTTCTTTGATCTTTTGCGCTGCCGCTCGGCTCCTCCTCTCCAAGCTCCACCTCCTCGCCAGTGATTGGCCGCCTGTGTGCCTCTCCTGAGCTACAGTTACAGTGGCCAATCACCAGCAAATAGGCGGAGCTGTTGAGTGATCCCAGGGGTGTGGCCAGATGACAGGGGAGGCATGTCATCCCGCCCACACATCGCCTGGAGACGGATAGAGGAGCGGTGTCTTGTTCCTAAGACCATCGGAAATATGTGTTTTCCAATGGTCTTAGACAACCCTTGTGAAATGGTCGTTTGTTATGATTAAATAAGCATTTACGATTTTGTTACAATTAAATAAGCATTTCGAATTTTGTTACATTAAATAGGTGCATTTTATATTAATAAAATGGAAGTTCTCTGATCGTTATTTTACAAATGTATTTATCTTTTTAAAAAATTCATATTAGTACTCCACGGAATTTAAAATGATGAATTTAGTGGTCCATGAGGTTCGAAAGGCTGGCGACCAATGTCTTAGGCTGCATTCACATTTGACGATTGGGAATCGCTGGCAGAAGCATGATTGATGTTGAATATACTTCGGGGAACATTTATTTTTTGTTTTGTTAACAAAGGACCTGTCAAAAACTGTGTTTGTGTGTTTATTTCATTTTGACACTTTTTGATGAATGAGTAGGGGCACTATGTACCCCATACTCATTCACATAGGGGGTCGAGATCTGAGGGCCCTTTTGTTAAAAGGGACTTCCAGATTTTGATAAGTCACCCCTTGTACCCTCACAACCACTGGGCAAGGGTTGTGGAGAAGAGGCCTTTGTCCACATCAACATGGGGACAAGGTGCTTTGAGGGGACCCCCTCCCCAAAAGCACCCCCCATGTTGAGGGCATGTGGCCTGGTATGGTTTGGGGCGGGAGCTCGCTCATCCCCCCCTTTCCTGGCCTTCCTCGTTGCATGCTCACATAAGGGTCTGGTATGGATTTTGGGGTGGACCCCATGCCATATTTTGGCATGGGGTTCCCCTTAAAATCCATACCAGACCCAAAGAGCCTGGTTTGGATTGGTTCAGACCCCCACGCTGTTTTTCTTGTTTTCTTCTAAGACTGGCACCTGCTTATTTACATTGTTCTGTCAGCAGGAAATCTCACTGACAGGAGATGAGTCATGGTTTCTAACAGCTGCTGCCTGCTCCTTAACAACCAGCTATTCACAATCAATTCAATATTATCACACAAATTCAAAAATCTGAATGAAACTAATGCATTAATTTTCTCATCATAGCTTTTTTCAGATTCGTTGCCAGTCATTGCTATGCCCATTTGGAAATTCGGATACATCCAAAACTCAGAAAACATAATTTTCTTTTAAGAAATGAATTAAAACAAAACTAATCACACGTCTAGACCAGATGTGTTTTATTTTTACAAAAATTTTAGGGATAGAAATTTACTGATTTTCATGTGTCCTGCACACAAGCACATGATTCTAAAGAGTTCTTACATTACCCCTGAACCTAACACTGCCCTCAAAGTCCAAATTCTTAAAATGGTTCTAAAGGCTCAAGGTTTTGAACCTTCATGTATTTTATGCATGAAGGTAAAAAACCTTCTGTGTGCCCCAGCCTCCCCCCAATAGTTACCTGAGCCCCCTCCCACCCAGCAATGTTCTCGACAGCCTCTGCTGTCTGGGGACTCTTCCTCTTTATTGGCTGAGACAGCAGCTGTCAATCAAAGCCAAATGAGGAGAGAACAGGGGCAGGGCTAAGCTAAGGCTCTATGTGTCTTATGGATGCATAGAGCAGCGGCTCGAGTGCGCAGCAGTGCCCCCGGGGCAAACAACTTTTCCTGGGGGCACTGCTTGAAGGGGAGCAACCAGGAGCGCTGGCAGGAACCTGAAAAATAGAGGATTGGGGCTGCTCTGTGTAAAATCAATGCACAGAGCAGGTAAGTATAGTCAGGTTTGTTATTTAAAAAAACAAAAAAACAAAAGCAAAGCTTTAGTGTCACTTTACACAACACCTCTGTTACAAAAAAATAAAAAAACAAACACACAACCTATGTCATGTGAATAGTTATGCTGCTAATGCTGTAGCTGATAAAAACAAAACAAAACAAAACAACAAAAAACGTGCACATAATCTGATGTTATACAAGCAAGCATGCATAGTTTAGCACTCCTCTAATGTTATTTTCTAAAGGAATATTTAAATTGTAACACCACATTGGACTTATAATTAGCTCCTGTGGTCTCCCAATCTCTAAATGGCAATCAAATAATTTTGTGAAAAGCTGTACAACAAACTTAACAATCTACCATCCATTAACACAATAATTTGACGACAGACAGAGACCTTTCCATTCCTCTATCAGATTATTCAGGTAATTTCCTAAGTCTGCTCTTACCTATTATAAAGCTGTTGTCATAGATTTGCGGAAAACATGCTTGTGTAATTGCATTTGTGTAATTGTTTTCTGTGGAGTTGTGTTTGAATGTGACATGAAATAAATCTTCATAGGTCCCCTTAGGTCTACTATTCTGTTCTTAGCATCATACATTTATTCATTTGTGATTAATTCTGATTATTAAATGTCCATGAAAAAGACTGACGCTAATGAAGGGGTTTCTGCTGAAAGCAGAAGCTTGTGACGTGCATGCTTTGAAACTTCCTTGCATCTCTGATGAATACTGAGTTCAGCAACGTACAAAAATCCCAATAAGGGCTGTAAAACAAGTGAACTATGTAAGCACAATGCTTATCACAACATATCCAGTAAATTGTATCTGTATTTTTGTGAGGTTTTTATGAACATGCCAGGTGAAACTGGAAAATCAGGTCAAATATTATAAGCAAATCTTTCTCCATTCTTTCATTTAAAAGCTATGGTAAAATATGCTGCCATTGAGAGGAAGAAGTGTTTAGTGTACTATGAATTTGTTTTGTGTCACATTCTTTACATGCCTATGTAATGAATAATGTTGAATAAAACAATGTAAAATCTGCTCTTCTGATGATTTGGGGGAATGTGGCAATCCATTTTTGATGGCAAACGTAGTAAATTTTCACAAAATGAACCAATTGACCTCCAAAAGGTTTACCCCCCTCATGATCAGTCGTGTTTGCTATTCAGTACTGTGCTACTGTAATTGGCAGTTTCTGGGTCATGCAACACTGTACCCAAATGAAATCTATTATTTGTTTCACACAAATAGAGCTTTCTTTTGGTGTTATTTGATCACCACTGCATTATTTTTTATTACATAAACAAACAAAAAACATAAAAAAAAAAACCCCCAATATTTTCTACTTTCTGTTATAAAACATATCGATAATAACATATTGATCAAAAAAATTGCAATAAGCGTATATTAATGGTATATATACCATATATGGTATATATACTGCAGTCTATGCAGCTTTTAAGCAGCTCTGACTTTCTGACTGCTTATCACATTTCTTGGGGTGCTAAAATGCCAGGACAGTGCAAACACCCTCAAATAAACCCTTTTTGGAAAGTAGACACCCCATGGTATTTGCTGAGAGGTATGTTGAGTAGATGGAAGATTTTATTTTTTGCCACAGGTTTTTTTGGATAATGACAAAAAAAGTTTTTTTTACCCAAAGTTGTCAAATTAATTAGATATTTCTCACACATGCCATAGGAATATGTGGAATTACATCCCAAAATACATTCTACTTTTTCTCCTGAGTATGAGGATATCACAAGTCAGAGACTTTTTTGCAGCCTAGCAAGGTACAGAGGCCCAAAATCCAATGAGCATCTTTAGGCTTTCAAGGGATGTTAATTGTGCATTGGATTTCCTGACTACATATCACATTTTGTAGGCCCTAAAATGACAGGACAGTATAAACACCCCTCAAATTACCCCTTTTTGTAAAGTAGACACCCCAAGGTATTTGCTGAGAGGCATGCTGAGCTTTTGGAAGATCTTATTTTTTTGCCACAAGTTTTTGTAAAATAAATACGAGTAATTTGGGGGGTGTTTGTACTATACTGGCATTTTAAGGCCTTCGAAACTGCAACAGGTAGCCAGGAAATCAAATGTGCAAGTTACTCCCCTTTCCCAGCTAGGCTCTCAAAATACCATGGGGTGTCTACTTTCCAAGGGTCATTTAGGGGGTGTTTATACTGTCCTGGCATTTTAGGGTCTCCGACAATGTGATGGGTAGTCAGGAAATCCAAAGAGTAATTAATGTCCCTTCAAATCCTGAAGGTGCTCATTGGATTTTGGGCCCCTGTACATGGCTAGGTTGCCAAAAAGTCTCACACATGTGGCATTCCCATATGCAGGAGAAGAAGAAGAATGTGTTTTGGGGTGTAATTTCACGTATTCCAATGGCATGTGTGAGAAATATAAATATCTATTTAAAATTACAACTTTGTGTAAAAAAAAAAATTAACCTAACAGATTAATCCATTGCGGATGAAGAAATCTCTGGCACACATCCATCCCACGCTTATAATGTTATATATGTCATGTTCTTTTTTTCCTTCAACCTGTGGGCTGAATGAAAAAAGAACCTAACAGATTCTTCCATTCACGTCATTCAATGTGGAAGAAAAACTCGCTGCAAGAAATAGTAAAAAAGTAAATGCCGAGCATAAGAGCTACTGCCACCTGACTACCCCAAGCTCCTAATGCTGAGCATACACATTCTTTTTTCTGCAAATGCAGAAATCTCCCCCTGAAGCTTTACAGGCACTGATGTATCAGTGCAGTCAGAATAAACAGATCTACAGATTTTACAGTTAACTGGCGTTCCTGCAAAGCAAACAACAGTTAGCAATAACACACGGTAACAATATAACATCTCAATAAAACAACTTTTTTTTGTAACAACTTTTCAGAACAATAACCTTTGCAGTCTTTGATTTTAGGTCTCTCAAAATTTGACTACCTAACATCTTTAGCGACAATTCTGTGTTTATATTGTGCCATTTTGTACCCTAGACCAGTGGTGGGCAACCTTTTTTTTCAACTGAGCCAAATCTCGCCAAAACCATGATTGAAATTTATTTTGAGAGCCACATTTTTAAAACTGAAAATACATAGGATGGTACACTGTTTTAAGTTTCAATAAGTTTTTATAGTAATTCATCCCCCATAGTAATTCATCCCCCATATAGTAATTCATCCCCCATAGTAATTCATCCCCCATATAGTAATTCATCCCCCATAGTAATTCATCCCCCATATAGTAATTCATCCCCCATAGTAATTCATCCCCCATATAGTAATTCATTCCCCATATAGTAATTCATCCCCCATAGTAATTCATCCCCCATATAGTAATTCATCCCCCATAGTAATTCATCCCCCATAGTAATTCATCCCCCATATAGTAATTCATCCCCCATATAGTAATTATCCCCCATAGTAATTCATCCTCCATACAGTAATTCATCCCCCATATAGTAATTCATCCCCCATATAGTAATTCATCCCCCATAGTAATTCATCCCCCATATAGTAATTCATCCCCCATAGTAATTCATCCCCCATATAGTAATTCATCCCCCATATTAATTCATCCCCCCTATAGTAATTCATCCCCCATATAGTAATTCATCCCCCATAGTAATTCATCCCCCCTATAGTAATTCATCCCCCCTATAGTAATTCATCCCCCCTATCGTAATTCATCCCCCATATTAATTCATCCCTCATATAGTAGTAGTAAGTAAGTAGCAAGTAGTAAGCCAAGTCCCCCCTGTGTCAATTCACTTTGTTGCTCCGCGCGTTCCTCTCGCCGTGTTCCCCGCGCCGTTCCGGTCTTCAGGGCGGACTGTGAGAGGAGCCTAGCTCCCCTCACGTTCGTCACGCTGCCCCACCTACACACATCCTGGCAGCCAATCACTAGCTATCAGGTTGTGAGTGGCAGCGAGACTGGCCAATCATTGCTGGGCTAGCTGCAGAGTCCTCGGCCGCCCGAGAGGAGGGAGGGGAGCGGGCGCCCGACACACAGAAGAGCCGCATTAAAATGTGTAAAGAGCCGCATGTGGCTCGCGAGCCGCGGCTTGCCAACCACTGCCCTAGACTAATAGTTCACTATGATGTGGTAGCAACTGAAGCAGTCCTTGATGCAGAGGCTAAGTTGGTCAGCACAGGAGGGACAATAAAAATATGGTACACCTTGTGGCGATTGGATGCGGACAACCATTTTGTTAAAGATCTACCATCTTGTATCATACGCCGCAAATATCATTCTCTCTCCCTCCAGCCCCTCCCCTTGCAAGGAATGTGGTCTGTGTGTGTGCTGAGTTCAGGAGTGCACAGGGCACAGCTGGATACGCTTCATGGTTGTAAACCCAATAAGCTGGTTCGACGATGTCTGTCAGGCTCTTGCCTTGGCCTGGTCGTAAAGCTATAAATCAGTCCGTCACTGGACATGAAAAACATTCCAGAATGGCAGTAAAACATACATCCCACTTGAAACCACTTTTTCATACAATTTCAGAAATCCCGGCAGGAACAAAGTACAATAAAACAAAGCATATATTCAGATAGGTCAGTTTAATACGAGTCACCTGACGCCTTACACCCCTATGTGGCACTTACACGAGAGTAGAAAGCAATATGTCCTTATCTGGAACGATAAGATATGTCATATTTGATGTCTGGATGTTTAGGATATCATTCTGCATATTAATCTGCCAGTGGCTAGGATGCTACATGGACCTATAGAAAGTTATTGACCATGGTATAAACGTGCGAGGGATTTGGTCATAGCCGGGGTGCCCGCCTAAACACCCCTCCCCAAATGAGGCAATTGGTTCTCTGCTTTAAGGAGACACCCTGCTGGGTTCCTAGAAAAAAAGGCTGTCATGCCTTGAGAGAGAGAGATGAAGAGATTCTCCCTTTTAACATCAGGAACCAACTTTGGGAGAAAAGGTACCCTTTTGTTCAGGATACTTGAACGCTGCTTAAACCAGGACTTCTGCAAGTATTCTACCTTCTTAAACCTCTTCCTTTATTTCTATGTTGTGTTATTTCTCTCTCTCTCTCTCTCTATATATATATATATATACTTGCTACATCTTTTCTGTAAATATTTTTATTGCACCATTTTGACCTTTTTAGTAATAAATCCTATTTCCTGAAAAGTGTTGAACTGTTTCTAAAGTTCTTTAAACTAAGAATCCCTGTCTCTAAAGAGCGCTACTGTGTGTTTTAAAACCTCTGGATACATTTGTCTGCGGTGACAGTGTGTATACAGACGCTTATTCAAAAATCATAGTGTTACTGCTAAGATTTGTGAGTTTCCTCCTTCTTTGTAAAAAGGTGGTGGTGGCAGTGTGAAGAGTTAATTGAGTAATTAACCTGACCCAGTAACAATTGCTCTCAGGCTGTTGGCACCTAGACTGGGGCCAGTGAGCTGGAAAATCTTTGTGCAGGGTGCAGCTGAGAGTGGCAATGTTATGCAAGTGGCAGCGCGGTTTTAAATTGGCTAGTCCTCCGGTCACAAGTTGGTGAGAAGGGCTGGGGTCTGACACTGCACCCGTCACACACCTTATTCCGTGTTTACCACAGAGGCAACATCTTTTTTTGGGGTGAACTTTGTGTTGGGGTAGGTTGGAGGACATCTGGAAAATGTCTTTCATACAGTAGGGTCAGAGCACCATCTGGATACAAAAGAGCTGAAATGAGCGCTTTCTGAAATTTTAGGAAGGATCTAGTTCTTCCAGTAGCTTTGTAAATACCAAACTAATTGTATAGAGCTGATTGAAATAAATATATAGACACTTTTTTGTAGCAGTGTCTAACTCTGCAGGAGGCTAAATACAGCTTAATTATTTGGTCGTTGGAAGTCTATACCTACCATATTTAGATTGTAGTCGTGGATGTAGAGAGGCTTTTCAAGGGCACCGGACGCTGTGTGAATATGAACCGCCGTATCTGGTCGAATGGAAGACATGAATAAATCACTTTTGATCTTTCATTTTACTGCTAGCAGGTCTTCATTCTGCAAGCAGGCTTATCCCCCTGCAATTAGGTCACTTGATACAACAGCAGCCAATTTTGTGAAAGAACAAACGTCTAGAAAGTGGCAAGCTTGCCACATCTTACCATTGCTCCCCATGTAGTCTGGACATCTTGGGGCTCCACCTTACTGTATTTTCTCTCATAAATCCCAAAGTATTATGTATATCCTGTGGCCCTCTCACAGAGCTTATATATTTTGAACCCATATCTGGCACACTTGCTAGGGAGATATTGCTTGATTGCAAGCCTGCCGGCAAATGTGTACACGGGACTCATCTATGCAGATGTTTTGTTGCGGTATATACAGATCTGCAATTTCTGAGACTGGTAATTTATGAGGAGCTGAATTTTGTGGAGTCGATCACAGTCAGGGTCACCTCGGGGACGACAGAGGTTCTTATCACCGAAATGCATAAAACACATTATTATCTCATATCTTTTCCTGGCCATTGCAGCAGAGAACACAGGCATAAATAAATTGACTCTGTGGACCAATATTACCACAATTAATTTTTTTGTAATGCCCATGTTCAGGGTTAGGCCCAAAAAAGTTTTAAATCCAGAAACCGTTATAGCTTTCCACTGGAATGGCCTGGCAAGGTATGAATTTGGGCTGGTGACGATGTACTGTAGGGAATAAACGTTACTTTTGTCCATATTTGTCAAATTATAGAGGTCTTCAGTGAAAATCTGCTAAATAAATTCAAGGGGCGTTGTTAAGTTGGCTGTTTCCACCCAAACCCTGGGCCGGGCTGTGAAAGGGGGGATAATAGATGCTGCTGAATCTGGGGACAGCCAATTAGGGCTTGCAAGCTCCTCTGGAAGGCTACTATAGGTTCTATGGACCTGTGCTCAAATGCTTGGTGACTGCGGTTGCTTTATGCTACTAGTGCTAACCACCCCACCAGGTTGTACTGCACTATTGTGCTCACTACTTCACCATGAAATACTGTAGTGCTGGTGCCTAAAATGCCAGGATGTACTATGCTGCTAGTGCTTGCCAGATCACCAAAAAGTACTGCAGCACTAGTATTTGTGCCCTGCTGCATCTGGGTGTAATCGTATGTTTCTAGCACTTTAGCAACATGGGGTTGGGTACACCTGATTTTAGTAGGGACCTCTTCACCATCTTCCGAGCTACCTATTAGGGTGCCACTGCTTTCTACAGGTTCATATTCTGAGCCTAATTCTGACAGTGAGGCCTCCCCTTCACTCCCATCTGTCATGCTCAGAATCCTGTACACCTCCTCACTAGTGTACCTTTTTTGGACATTTTGGGCAATAACTTTACAGGTACCTAGTGGTGACTATGGGAAAAAGAACTCCTGGCTAGCAAACAGGGACTTTTGGAAAAATTAACTGCAAGTGCTTGCAGAGATCAGGTCTGATCTTGCTAACACTGTGGTTTTGAGGACAAAGTATTAGAGATGGCAGTGATCAGAAAAATTATACTGACATTGATCTCGTTGGGGGAAGAGGGGCTAAATACAAGTGCTAGCAGTGATGGAGGTTTATCCTGGTAACACTGCATTTTTGGAGACACTATACTATTGGGGACAGTAGTATAGTTCTGACTGTGACCAGGATACTGATCCGGACAGACACTATACTAGTAAAAATGGTAATAAGTAACTTATAGTATGACTGTGATAGTGTAGTGGGCAATCAAGGACTGGCGCTAACACTGGCTGAGAGGGACACTAAATGACACTATCTGATGTTGCTAGTGACATTATTACATAATAATAATGCACACTGTCACTATAGTAATGACCCTCACTGGGTGACAGGGTGATTAGGAGGGCAATCAAGGGGTTTACTGTGTGCCTAACAAGTGTATGTGTGCTGATTTTACTCACAGAATGGTTTGCTTTTCTTCCTGATCTCAGCTCTGAATGGTAAGTGAGATCAGGGAGAAGAAACAGACAGATTTGTGCTCTGTGTTTACTAGTACACTGATCTCTGTGCTGTGGTTGGACACATCCATCAGCAAGTTCACAGCCAAAATCATTGGCTGTGAGCCTGCTGACAAACTTGTGCTATGTCCAACCACAGCACAAGCAGCAGGGGGGCACACACCTGTAAACCCAGAAGTTCCCACGCAATGTACAGGTACGTTGCGGAGGAAGAAGAACAAAGCTGCCGGCCAGCAGTAAAAGTTCAACTGCTGGTTGGCAAGTGGTTAAAGTGTGTCAAAGACCATTTTTTTCATTTTGTATGCAGTAGGGAAAGGTTAGTACCTCTGTCAGCTTTTATTGCTGTTTGTGCCCCCACTGAGGACACTGATCCTTTCTATTCTGGTGACAAGTGTTGCTGGGGCAGCACAGTGGCTAAATGGTTAGCACTTCTGCCTGGCAGTACCAACATTGTTGGTTCAAATCCCAACCATGGCACCACCTGCCTGGAGTTTGCATGTTCTCCCTGTGCCTGTGTGGGTACTCCGGTTTCCTCCCACATTCCGAAGACATGCTGGTAGGCTAATTGGCTCCTGTATAAATTGGCCCTAGTATGTGTATGTATGAATGCAGGCTAGGGACTTTAGATTGTACGCCCCTTGAGGGTTAGGGACTGATGTGAATGTACAATATATATGTAAAGCACTGCGTAAATTGACGGCGCTATATAAGTACATGAAATAAATACATTTTAGTTTTCCAAACAATTGTGATTGGCGGGGTGTGAGGGAGGAGGGGCAGCTCCCCCGTTGACTCAAAAAGACAATACAAAATGTTATTATGCAAGATTTCATAAGAATACATAATAATGACAAACATGTATAAAAATAAAATTTACCCTTTAAAATACTTTGATAAAGTGCTTAGTAATTGCTGCCCTGTACTAGGGTCGCTGGTTCGAATCCCAACCCCGGCACCACCTGCCTGGAGTTTGCACGTTCTCCCTGTGACTGCGTGGGTTTCCTCCGGGTACTCCGGTTTCCTACCACATTCCAAAGACATGCTGGTAGGTTAATTAGCTCCTGTCGAAATTGGCCCTAGTATGTGTATGTATGAATGTGAGTTAGGGACCTTAGATTGTACACCCCTTTGAGGATTAGGGACTGATGTGAATGTACAATATATATATAAAATACTGATGTGAATGTACAATATATATATAAAGCACTGCGTAAATTGACAGCGCTATATAAGTATCTGCAATAAATAATAAAAATGAGGGAAAATTAAAAATTTTAACTTGCCACTGGGTCAGGAATAAGGCTAGGTTCACATTTGTGCAATGCAGGAATGCATGCCAAATCATGCTAGTTGCCACAGCTCATAAACATATGCATCTCTTTCGCAGGCTTTTTGCGGTGCCATTTATTCTTAATCCTATTAATTCCTAATGGCATCCCAGTGCAATGTGCAATAGAATTTGAGTGCCAAAATGCATAGTAACAAGGTACCATGCATTTTGGTGCAGTGCAAATTAAAAGACAAGGTACCTGCTCCTCTTTTGTGCGATATTTGCATATAGGGAAGTCTATTGAAATGAATGGGTTGTGCAGGGGTAACTGGAGGCAAAAAGCTTTAGGGGCCACTGGAAGCACAGCAGTGCAGGGGTCATTAAAGGCACTTTAGTTCAGTGTCACTGGAGGTACAAGAGTGCAGAGTTCACTGAAGTCAAAGGAGTGCAGGGATGCCTTGAGGCACAGGAGTGCAAGGGTAATCTGAGGCATAGGAGTGCAAGCATTGCTGGAGGCACAGGGGCCAGTCACTGAAAGCAAATGGCACACAGGAGCAACAGTGGAGGCGGGTGGCTCAGCTTTCACATAGTGACATGCTGCCCCTAAGAAAGTGGCTAATCTGAGTGAATGCAGTACTGGCAGAATGCAAAAGTTGGCTGCCTTACCTCCCCACTCAACAAAGTTCTAGTTTCAATAGAAATCTCTTTACCAGATGAGGGACCAGCACATCAGATGCAGGAACCCAGGATCTTTCTTCGGAACTGAAGCCTTTCAAGTCAGACACAGAAGCTTCCCACAAATAAATGCTGGAGTCCAGGATTTGGTGAACTTTGTATTCTTGAGATGGATTGGCAGATGGAGTAATTAGAAATAAAGGCCAAGAGAATCTCCTCAGGATCAGAGGTTTGAGCAGCAAAATAGTAGCTTGAGATGTGGAGGCAAAATTTGTAGTAGACTGGATTGATCTTATCAGTAAATATAAAAGGTCCAATACATAAGGGCAAACTTCCGAAGAAACTTTGAGACAAAGGTTTTTGGTGGGAAACCAAACTTTGTCCCTGGGTTGTAGAAATGGTGATTTTCAACAGCGCTGACAAGCAAATCTCATTTCAGAGAGCAGAGTACTAAAACTGGTTTTGAACCTGAGACAAGATTTGGTTGAAGGCTTTCTACATTGCAAAGAGTGTGGAAATCTCTGGAAAACAAGGTATTGACAAGATGTGGATGCTTTTCATAGACAATGAAGAATGTGACTCCATGGTCCTGGCATTATGATGATTATTGTGAGCAAATTCTGTCCAAGGCAGGAGGGAAACCCAATCATCCTGGTGGGCAAACATTAGGGCAGGAAGATATTGTTCTAGGTATTGGTTAAAAATCTCTCTTGGCACATTGATCTGTGGATGGTAGGTCAAGGAAAAGTGTAAGGATATATTCAAGGCCCTACAAAGGCCTTTCCAAAAGCAAGATGTGAATTGGACCCCCTCAGTCAGAAACAATGTGGCTTTGCATACTATGATTCCTGAAAATGTCCTGAAAAAAGAGGTAGAATGAGTGCTGGCAAGGGCAGTGAGGGAACACAGATGTAAGAAGATAAAAAATAAATCCATTGAGAGATGGCACCATGGTTCTTTGGGAATAAGTTGCAAAAGAAGAAGATCATTTGGTGCATGGAAAGGAGAGATGGTTTGGGTATAAGATGCACAAGCTTGTAAGTAGTCTTCTATGTTCCTTTGGAGACTCGGCTATCAATACTGACAGGAAAGAAGCATGAGAATTCAATGAATCCCAGGATGTTTTGAAAGCTAGGAGTCATGTACCCAGCATAGCAGTTTGGTTCTTAGCTCCACAGACACTGGAGTCTTCCCTGGAGTAGTAGTGGCCAGTTCCTAGATAGATGTCAGAGCAAGAATACAAACTGAAGGAATAATAAACTTTGGTCCAGCTTCAGAATCTAGAGTGCTAAAGGCACATGAGATTGCATAAGCTCTGAATTTGGCAGTTCCAGGCTTGACAATGATCACAAAGTCAAACCAGGAGGAAAACAAGGAACAACAGGCTTGCCTAGAATTTAGGTGGTGGTTTAAAAGTACTGGAGGTTTTTTATGACTTGTGTAAATGGTGATTCAGTGAGGTGGCCCTTTCAAGAGGTATCTCCACTCTTCTACGGCCATTTTGACAACAAGCAGTTCTCAATCTCCAACAGTTCTTTTCTGTTGGAGAGAAGGAAGCACAGGTCTAATCCAACTGGGAGACTGGAAAAGAATGGCACCTACTCCTACAGATGAGGCATCAACCTTGATATAGAAAGATTTAGTTGTGTTTAGTCTCAGTAGAGCAGGGCTGACAAAGGATTAATTTTTCATTCCACGTGAGAGCAGTTATGAAAGCAACATAAACAAGAGAGGTTGTGGGTAAACTACAGTAGTAGTTAGTGAAGCCTAAAAAGCGCTGTGTAGCTTTGAGACCACTGGGCAGGGGACAGTTGGAAATAGCAGCAATTTTCTTAGGGTCCATAGGAAAACTATCTTTAGAGACAATATAGCCCAAAAAAAGACACCTGTTGAGCTTGAAGAAACATTGCTCTGTTTCAGCATAGAGTCCCTTTGTGCAGCAGTGTTGCAAGACAAAGCAGACAGGACATCTGTCAGTGGGCACATCCCTGGAGAAAACTAATATATCATCCAGGTATATGACACACTTGTAGAGGAGATCTCAAAAGATCTGGTGGTGAAGTGCTGGAAAACAGATGGAGTACTACAGAGGTTGAAGGACACCACTAGATCTTTGTAGTGTTCATCCCTAGTAATAAATACAGTCTTTCACTCCTCTTCCTTATTATGTGAACCAAGTTTTATGCACCATATGGGTCTAGTTTTGTAAAGCTCTGGACTCCATGGACTGAAAAGCTCCATAGTAAGAGGCAGCAGGTAGTGGTTATTGTAACTGATTTGCCTTGCCGTTGGATAAAACATCTTGGTAGTCCATGTAATGAACCAGAACAGGAGAAATGACCTTGGATATAGCCAGAGGAAGAGGCTTGACTGACCAGACTTTGGTGAGGCATCTGGAGTGACAGAAGGACCCCAGGCAAGCAACTGAGAGGATGACCCATCCAGCACTATACAGTAGAATGTTGTTGGAGCCTAGGATGACAGCAGAAGTGGCCTGTTACAAAATGAGGAAGAAGATTGCCTTGTGGTGAAGCGCACCCACAGAAATCTTGCTGGGAGTGGTAGGAGAGCAAACAGGCCCACAGGAAATGACAGCGACATTTACCAAGAAGATTCAAAGTGCTTTGGGGAAAGGCTTGAGGGTCCAGACAAACCTTTTTTAATGTGAGACACAGAAACGATGTTGCCAGTTTCTCCTAAATCTAGGAAGACTTCCAAGGAGACCGTGGCCTTATGAAGTTACAACTGCACAGGAATCTTAGAACATTTGGAACAGGAGTGAGAATGATGGTCCAGCATGCCCCCTTCCAGATATACTAGATGTTGGAGTTTCCTGGCTGCTGTGATCATTCTTTACAAAGTGTCCTTTTTGCCCACAGCAGATTCAAAAGCTTTGGGACTGAAGTTGACCTATTCTATGAGGGACAGATATGTGATGCTTAGGTTCCGATCAGGAAGGCAAAGCAAAGGATGTAAGTGGTTCAATGTAGTCCTGAAAAGTTGGTAACAGAAAAGGATAAAAAGCCTTCCACAGACAAGACCTCTCTTTGAAGCATTCTTGAAAGTGAATGTCTATTTGTGTGGCCAGAATTACCAAATGATCAAGAGTAGTGGGAATTTTGTGACCAGCCAGACCACTTTAATACACTTGGACAAACCCTGCTAGAAGGAAGGCTTCATTAATCCAGGTGACTTCAGCTGTGACAGTCGAAACTGCAAGGCATACTGTCCTACTGTATAAGCTGGAGGCTTGAGCAGCTTCATTGAAGATTCCATAGAAAAGAGCCGAAAATGCAGAAATGTTGTTGGTCACAGGGATGTCTTTTTCCCAGTTCAGAGGCCAAGGCTTCCACAGAGAAAAGGGAAATAACATAGGCCACTGGAAAAGTTTTGTGCTTGCAGCTACTTTATGAACCTGCAGCAACCCTTTGGATCCATAGAGAAGAGTGGTGGAGGCATCAAGCTTTGAGGTCATCAAAACAAAGACTAATGAGCTGGAGGAGACTGTGATGGGGCACGAGGAACAGAAGCTGCAGTGAGAGATGGCTAAAGTTGTATCACATGAGTCAAAAGAGCGTGGAAATGACGAATCGCCTGAACTTGAGTGGCTTCCTGAGAATCAAGTCTTTAAGAGATTAATTAATACAAAAAAGTGCAGCGCTTAAATAAATATACAATATATCTAAAATTAATAATAAACAGTGTAGTGACACACTCAATCCCCTTAGAAATACTCAAATAAAGGGGATAACACACAAAAAAAATTGTGCAACACGTGACTTCCCACTAAGGGAATATAGCAAGTGCAAGTGATAAATGCTCCAATCGTGATTCACAAAAAATGCCTCAGTGACTCTCAAAACTTAATATAAACTCAAAAATACAGTCCACACACAGTGCATATATATACACTATATACAATCTGCTGAGAGTGCTTCCATTCGATGATCATGCAAGTGACTGTGTAAAATTCGTGTTCAATCCTCCAGTGGCCTAAGTGGCCCCTCACCTCATATACTCGACCCTACAGGGTCAGCTCGCTCAAAAGATCACAGCAATCCTGATAAGGGCAGATTCATCACAGGCTCCCCTCAAGGAAAAAAACGCTCCTTATTCCAAGCCTCCATGTAGTATAGTAATATTCTCCCCGGATCATAAATAGACAAGAAAAGCTACCATAGTGTAATCCGTTTTATTTTAATCACATATAATAAAGGTTGCCCACTCACATGTAACTCCTTCTTGTATACAGCTTCGTATCACCTCATGTTAGAGGTGTACTCCATGGGTATCCAAAAGGTGTTCCAATATGGCCCCCACGTCAGAAATGACATCAGATGATTATATACAACAGGTCAAAACCATTGGGGAGAGGTTTGCAGAAAAAGGATATTCACATGATTATATCGGTAAAGGAATGAAGGATGTGGGTGAAATTGAGAGATCCATACTTCTGAGAGATAAGGTTAAGGAGAATAGAGATAATGACCAGTTAGCCATAATTTTAGATTTTAATATGCATTTTAAAAAGGTTGAAAAGATTTTTAGAAAGCATTGGCCTATCTTAAAAGCAGATCCTGTTTTGAATAAAATCCTACCAGATTGTCCTAATTTTATATACAGAAAGGCACCTACTATTAGAACCAAGGTTGTCAGAAATGTGATGGACCTACCTGGTATTAAGAAGGTGGTGACGTTTTTAAATCAAAAAGGTTTTTTTCCATGTAGGAGTTGCTACGCATGTAAAGAAACAAAAGGGATGAATAAGAAGTTGAAATCATTTCAGTCAAACGTAACAAAGAAGGAATATAGTATTCAGGATTTTATCTCATGTAGAACTGAGGGGGTGGTCTATGGCTTGGAATGCTCATGTGGGCTTCAGTATGTGGGGAGGACGAAGAGACCATTATGGAAGCGACTTCGTGAGCATGTGCAGAATATAAAAAAGGGATTTCCCAAGCACAGTGTGTCCAGACATTTTTTGACTCACCACAATAAAGACCCCTCCTCATTACGTTTTTGGGGTATTGAGAAATATAAAGGCCACTGGAGAGGGAGTAATAAGATACGTTGCCTTAGCAAAGCAGAGTCCAGGTGGATATATGATATGAGGACGCAGGTCCCTAGAGGCCTGAACGTGGACTTTGATCTAAATTGTTTTATCAGTGATTTTTAGGAATAGGGGTATATTCTCTCTTTTTATTTATTTAGTTACTATCTGGCAATTTTGATATGTCGAGTGATCTTTTCCATATTTTTAGACATGTACTGGATTCATTATAATTATTCTATTTATTATATTTATTGCGGTATTTATTTAGGAGTGTAATGTAATTTTAAATACTTACGTTTACATATATTTATATTTTTATATATTTATTTATTATCATGTACTAATTACTTATAGATTCCAGTATTGTTTGTGAACCAACAGTTGGGGGTGTCTACATGGGTATTTTTTGATAATATTTTTGGGCCCCAGTATTTATTATGTCCTGTCTCTATTATTTTTAATATTAATTATTAATTTTTAATATTAATTTTATTTTATTTATACTTATATTAATTCCGGATGTTAATAAAATATTGCAATTTATGTATTTATAGAAACCTGAATATGGTCTGCACTCATATGTTGATTGAGTGCTTAGTTAATTATTTGGTGTTTTATGATAGGGTGGTACAGTGCACATATATACATACATTAAATTTGAGTTCAATTATGTGCATTTAAGTTTTTTTTTTTATATATTCTTACATATTATTCTTCGTTTCCTCCTTGCTTTTAGTATTGGGTTACCATAGTTACATATTCGGCAGCTGTATGTGCGGACCCCAATAAAATGGCCGCGGGAGTTCCGCCCATGGCTGCTGATTGGGCATTATGTATTACACTACACTATTATTCCTTGTTTTTCCTTTTACTATCGGGTTACCATAGCTATACATTTGGCAGCTGAAGGTGCGGACTCCAACAAAATGACCGCGGGAGTCCCGCCCATGGTTGCTGATTGGTCACCATGCATTTATTTATTGAGTTGCTTCCTCTATGGGCGTATACCCTAAGGAAGTCACGTGATAACGTGACGTAACGCGTCGGCACACGAGGAGGTAGTTCCGGGTGCGCGGTGACGTCATTTCCGGCGTGGGGGCCATATTGGAACACCTTTTGGATACCCATGGAATACACCTCTAACATGAGTCACGTGTTGCACAAATTTTTTTGTGTGTTATCTCCTTTATTTGAGTATTTCTAAGGGGATTGAGTGTGTCACTACACTGTTTATTATTAATTTTAGATATATTGTATATTTATTTAAGCGCTGCACTTTTTTGTATTAATTAGTCACTTCACCTAATAGGTAATAAGGTTAGTGTCAGCACCTTTTTTAGGGTTAGGGCTCTATTTCAAGCGCAGGAGGATTTTTTTCTTTAAGTCTTTAAGAGAGTTGCTTGTTGAATCAACTGGTGACTAGGTTACATAAGACAAGGTTCGAGCAAACTGTCACAGAAAGGGGTCTGTATCCACTAAGCATGAGACATTTCAGAAAATGCAGAAAATGCAGGAGTGTACCGGAAGCTGGGTTGAAACACAAGTGTCACAGAGAACATCAGAGAGCAGGGGTTACTGGTGGAGGCACAAGAATGCAGGGGATGCTGGAGGTACAGGCGTGCAAGGGCCACTGAAGGCACAAGGTACATAGGAGCAGAATTTGGAGGCACTAGGAGCTCAGCTTAGGCGCAGTGATGCATTGCTCATATGCTGAGCCTTTATGGAAGCACTTGAGATCTGATTGACTACAGTTTCAGCACAGCCCAAAAGATGGTGGCCAGGGATGAGGTGAATGTGACATATTCTGTTTTAGAAAAGAGCTATGGCAATACCTCTGCAGTATCAATTGCCTAATATTACAAAAACAAATAAGGTAACAGAGCAAGTAAAAAAAAAAAAAAAAAACACTACAGGAAAATTTTATCAAGAACATCTACACAGAAAAAAAGGAAATAAAAATTGGATGTGCTGAATATACACCGCGTTCCAAATTATTAGGCAAATTCTATTTAAGTGTCACACAGATTAAATATTTTGTTTTTCAGTTTAACTCATGGATGGCATTGTGTGTCAGGGCTCTTTTGATCACTGAAAACAATCTTGGACACCTGTGATAATTAGATTGGCCGGTGAGCCCAATTTAAGGAAAAACTACTAAAGGACGGTGTTCCACATTATTAAGCAGAGCACCATTTTCAAGCAATATGGGGAAGAAAAAGGATCTCTCTGCTGCCGAAAAGAGTGAAATAGTTCAATGCCTTGGACGAGGTATGAAAACATTAGATATTTCACGAAAACTTAAGCGTGATCATCGCACTATTAAGAGATTTGTGGCTGATTCAGAGCACAGACGGGTTTGTGCAGATAAAGGCACATTGAGGAAGATTTTTGCCAGATCCATGCATCGGATCAAGAGAGCAGCTGCTAAAATACCATTACATAGCAGCAAACAGATATTTGAAGCTGCTGGTGCCCCTGGAGTCCCACGGACATCAAGGTGTAGAGTCCTCCAGAGTCTTGCAACTGTGCATAAACCTTCTATTCGGCCACCACTAACAAATGCTCACAAGCAGAAATGGCTGTATTGGGCAGAAAAATACATTAAGACTAATTTTCAAACAGTCCTGTTCACTGATGAGTGCCGTGCAACCCTGGATGGTCCAGATGGATAGAGTAGTGGATGGTTGGTGGACGGCCAGCCTGTTCCAACAAGGCTGCGACGTCAGCAAGGCAGTGGTGGAGTCATGTTTTGGGCCAGAATCATGGGAACAGAGCGGGTCGGCCCCTTTAGAGCCCTCGAAGGTATAAAGATGACCTCTGCAAAGTATGTGCAGTTTATGACTGACCACTTTCTTCCCTGGTACAGAAGGAAGAACTATGCTTTCCGTAATAAAATCATCTTCATGCATGACAATGCAACATCTCATGCTGCAAAGAATACCTCTGCATCAATGGCTGTTATGGGGATAAAAGGGCAGAAAGTCATGGTGTGGCCTCCATCCTCCCCTGACCTTAATCCTATTGAGAACCTTTGGAGCATCCTCAAGCAAAAGATCTATGAGGGTGGGAGGAAGTTTATATCCAAACAGCAGCTCTGGGAGGCTATTCTGACATCTTGCAAACAAATTCAAGCAGAAACTGTCCAAAAACTCACAAGTTCAATGGATGCAAGACTTGTAAAGCTGCTATCAAATAAGGGGTCCTATGTTAAAATGTAACGTGACCTGTTAAAATGTTTAAAAAGTTAAAATGTTGTTAAAAGTTTGATTGAAATAGCTTTTGATTTCAGTAAATATGCTGGAAACACAACAAATGACAATTTTCAGTACTTTACAACCTATAAAGTGTTTTGAAACTTACTGTGCATAATAATTTGGAACAGTGCATTGTAAGTGTTTTATGTTTAAAAAAAATACTGTTATCATTAGGAGGCTTGTTCAATAAAATTTGAATTGTACTCTTAATAGTTGATAACATGAGAATTATGCTGACTGTTATGTACATCAATTATTTAGGGAAATGAGAAAAATATAATTTGCATAATTTGGAACATGGTGTATACCCTCATCCCTCTCCAAAGAAGCTAAATACCATTTCATGTTTTACACCCAAGGAGGTGGAAATACCAACCATCTGTCTCTGTTACATCCAATGGACCATCATCTTAGAGGATATTTTGTACTGAGAACTCAGCTGGCCACTTTGGGTGATGCTTTAACCACCTCATTACCAGGCCAATTCTGATACTTCTCTCATATACTGTGTGTAAAAATCAATGGATTTTTTTAACCGAATATTACTTAGAACCCCCATATATTATATATGTTTTTGTAGCAAAGGCCCTAGAGAATAAAATAATGGTTGCTGCAATTTTTTATGTCACACGGTATTTGTGCAGCGATTTTTCAAATTCAATTTTTTT
This sequence comes from Staurois parvus, assembly GCF_062004578.1. NCBI lineage: Eukaryota > Metazoa > Chordata > Amphibia > Anura > Ranidae > Staurois > Staurois parvus. The sequence continues at coordinate 16,055,950 of NW_028317892.1, read as the reverse complement.
GGGGAAAAAATACACTTTAATGGATTATAAAACCCAAAACACAATATATAACTAATTTTGTTGTAAAATATGAAAGATGATGTTACGCCGAGTACATAGATAACCAACATGTCATGCTTTACAATTGCGCACGCACATGAAAAGGCGCCAAACTATGGTACTTCAAAATCTCCATGGGTGATGCTTTAAACATTTCTACAGGCTACCAGTTAAAAGTTACAGAGGAGATCAAGTGTTAGAAATATTGCTCTCACGTTCACGGCCATACCTTACATGTGTGGTCTGAACACCGTTTACATATGTGGGCGTGGCCTACGTATGCATTCACCACTGCACGCAAGCAAGGGGCGACAGGGCACTTTAATTATTTTTTCTTTATTTATCACTTTTTTTTATTTTTACACTCTCTCTTTAAAAAAAAAGATTTTGATCACTTTTATTCCTAATACAAGGAATGTAAACATCCCTTGTGATAGAAATAAGCAGTGACAGGCCCTCTTTATGGAGAGATCTGGGGTCAAGCTAGTGCTTTAAGGAAAAAAATGTCATTGCTTACTTTCAGCCAGAACAGGAAGTGATGTGGTGACGTCGCTCCGGTCCTCCAAGGGCATAGAGATGAGAGGAGGCCATCTTTCCTTCACTCATCTCTATGCCCAGCCACCGTGATGGACAGATGGGTTATTGGGCCAAAGAGTTTGCGCAGCGCTGTACATTAGAGTGGGAGACAGTACATGAGACAATACAGTAACAATACAATACACAAGGGGTTTGAGGGCCCTGCTCCTTGGAGCTTACATTCTAGCAGGGAGGGGATAGTGGTACAGGAGGAAATGGCTGTGGGGGATGGAGTGGTAGGAGGAGTGGGGGAGATCAGCAGTTAGGTGAGGGCGGTGTAGGCTAAAGGTGAGGAGGGTCGGTGACAGTCTGATAGATTGGGGTGGTGAGTTCCAGAGGATGGGGGAAGCCCTGGAGAAGTCATGGAGTCGGGCATGGGAGGAGGAGACCAGGGAGCTAGAGAGTCTGAGGTCTTGTGATGAGCGAAGAGTACGTGTTGGGTGGTATTTGGATATCAGGTGGGTGAGGTAGTTTGTGGCAGTATTATGAATAGCTTTGTATATAAGTGTTAGTAATTTGAATTTTATGCATTGGGCAATCGGAAGCCAGTGGAGGGAATGACAGAGGGGGGTGGCGGATACAGAACGGTTGGTAAGGTGGATGAGTCTGGCCGCAGAGTTCAGGATAGACTGAAGCGGGGATAGCCTGTGATGAGGTAAGCCGGAGAGGAGGGAGTTACAGTAATCGAGTTGTGAGATAACAAGGGAGTGAATGAGTTGTTTAGTAGTTTCTGGGGTTAGGAACGAGCGTATTTTGGAGATGTTGCGGAGATGGAACCTGCATGAATTTGCCAGCGATTGGACATGGGGCTGGAAGGACAGATTGGAGTCTAGAGTGACACCTAGAACTTTGTCTTGCGGGGTGGGACTGATGGTGGCGTTGTTGGTCATTATGGAGAGGGTTGGGGGGGGGCGCGGGCTGGGGGGAAAACTAGGAGCTCGGTTTTGGAAAGGTTTAATTTGAGGAAACATCCAATCTGATATGTCGTTCAGTAGGCAGGTGATTCGGGCGGAGACTGAAGGGGTGAGGCGAGGGGTAGAGAGGTAGATTTGCGTGTCATCGGCGTAGAGGTGGTAGTTGAAGCCGTGGGAGTGTATCAGCTGGCCAAGGGAGGAGGTGTAGATGGAGAAGAAGAGGGGCCTGAGGACAGAGCCTTAAGGGACCCCAACAGAGAGGGGGAGAGAGGGGGAGGTGGCAGCGTTATAGGTAACACTGAAGGAGTGCTGGGATAGATAGGAGGAGAGTCCGGAGAGAGCAGAGTCTCTGAGGCCAAGAGAGCATAGTTTTTTAAGGAGGAGGGGATGGTCAACTGTGTCTAAGGCCGCAGAGAGGTCGAGGAGTAGGAGCACTGAGTAGTGGCCATTAGCTTTAGCAGTTAGCAGGTCGTTGGTGAGTTTGAGTAGGGCGGTTTCGGTGGAGTGTAGGGGACGGAAGCCAGACTGTAGGGGATCAAGGAGGTTGTTGTCATTGAGGTGGGAGCTTAGTCGATTATAGACTAAGCGCTCGAGGAGTTTGGATGTAAATGGCAGCAGGGAGATGGGTCTAAGGTTGTTTAGGTCGGTGGGGTCCAGGGAGGGATTTTAGGTATGGGAGTGATGTGCGCGTGCTTTAGAGGAAGGCACCAGTAGAGAGGGAGAGATTGAAGATGTGAGTGAATTCGCCACTCAGACCACTCTTAGTAAATAGGGAATCGCCAGCTGAAAAAAACAATGGCACTTTGCTGCAGCCATAATCTAGGTATCCACTTCCCAACTGAGGACATATACAGTATGTACTATTGCCGATGGGAAAGGGCACAGTAAACTGTATTTCCACTTGTGCAGCCAAACTGGGATAACACCTACTTTAATATCTGTTATGTGTCACAAGTTACACAGCACAAGTTTAAGAAAATATTTAAAACTTGCAGCTTATCTTTTTTTTCTGGAAACTCCAACAATGAAAAGTTTTACTTAGTTCGCTTTGTTCACCATTGGGTTAGGGAGCTGCATTTGCCATAATTGACCCCATATGTACTAATCAGAACACTGTCTGAGAGTTAAACATTTAGAAGCCGGCCTCCTGAATTGTATGTTAATGAGGACTGGTTTCAGCCTGTTGCCAGCCTTTCAATTGGGACAGACCACAATAAACTTGTTCAGAAATGCGTGCCATCAGTCATGACATATTCTTCAACACATCTAAAAGGTAAAAAGTATTTTGTTAAACATTTTGTTCTTTTAAGTACGATGTGTGAATGGGAATATATAACAAGCATATAATGAAGTTTTCTCAAATCTGATTGCAAAAGTGGAAATACGCTTTAAAAGGTCTTGAATATGCAGGGGCGAAGGAAGAATCATAAAAAGAAGAACAGAGGGAAGAGATTAGCAGTGGCATGACCTTAGGAAGTTTAAGGAAATTAAAACATGTAAAAATGAAACACGACAAACATGAGAATACCTTATAATGAGCATTAAACAGTATTTATGAGCTCTCCCTTAAAGTGTATTGTGGTTTGTGCTTCTGTCTGGATGACAAGTCCATCTCTACAATGTGTTTCTAAGACCCCATTCACACTTGAGCGTTTTTCAGCTCGAAGCTCAGAAATGCTCAAGAAGTAAAATCCCAATATTTTCAATAGCCCCTGTTCACACTTGAGCATTCTGTCGTCTGTAGTAAAATACCTGTTGCTCCATGAAGTACTTTTCAGGCAGATCTGAGCATTTTGTCCCCATAGACTTGAATGGAAAATGTCTGAACAGTGGAAGTGAGCATTTTTTCAAGCGTTTTTTCAGGCGTTTTCAGATCAAACAGCAGCTATTTATTGGTCACAGAAAAAATGTCTAAATGAAAAACACCTGAAAAAATGCCTATAATATTTGCAAATCTGCTAAAAGAAAAAAAATCTCAAAAACGCCTGAAAAAAAACACTTGAAAAAACACCTAAAAATGCGTAGCTCAGTGTGAATGTAGCCTTAAAGCGGAGTTCCACCTGAAAGAAAAAAAAAAGTCAGCGGCTACATAAACTGTAGCTGCTGACTTTTAAAATACAGACACTTACCTGTCCCGGGATCCAGCGCTGTCCTCACCACGACTGGTTTCACCAGCTGTCTTCTCTCCCTGGCGCCGGCATCTTCAGTGTGGGCACCCAGTTGTGACAGCTTACGGCTTCACAGCCAGGTGCCCACTGCACATGTGCGAGAAACGCTGCACTTTGTGAATGGCCCCGTAGTCTTCTGGGACCTGTCATGTGTCCCAGAAGACTACGGGGAGGGAGGGGGGAGGACAACTTCCGCTTCCGATCACCTAGGCGAAGTGGGAGTGGGTACCTGTCAAATTTGGGTACCCGCTCCCCAAAGGTGCCAATCCTTAAAAGGGAACGGGGGACAAAGGCTTAAAGCAGAACTTCCCCTTTTGGGTGGAGCTCCGCTTTAAGGATGTGTTCATACAAAACTACAGCAGTCTGCAGGAACAGCTATTTCTACACACAGCAAAGACAAAACAGAATTCTCTCTACTGGACACAATTTTTATTTCAATAATTTTAAAGTGGTTCTAAAGTCAAACTGTTTTTTTACCTTAAAGTCTGGGATAGGCAAAATAACCACTCATTAGTAGACTATGCTACACAAAACACTAAACAGTTAATACATTTGTGAAATTTCTTACCATTAAAGAGAAAAGTCCAACTGGATTTTCAGGAAGTCATCTCTGTAATGCAAAAGATAACAGCCTCTGCACTGCCAAGGAGGAGGTGTAACAGCAGGGATTACATTATATCCTCTCCTCTCTCTCTGCAGTAAAAGGAAACTACAGTTCCCATCAACCTCTGGGAATTGCATTGAATGTGGGCGGGTACACTAGGCTTGTACATGTGTAATGTGTCTGAGAGTCTGTCTGCTCACCACTCCAAGTGGGGCTGAATTTCATCCCTGCTTCCTGTAGAAAGAACTACAGAAGGGATGTGCCAAGACCAGTGGCTGGGGGAATAGGAGGCAAAGCAGCCACTGGTCTTATAAACAGGAAAACAAAGAATAAACAGTTTGATTTGAATATGAATAGGCTATTTCAAAGCAACTACTGAATGAACCAGAAAATGGATGACATATTCAGTGAAGGTAGGAAATCAGCAACAGGGGCATGTAAAGAAGTTTTTACCTGGAGTTCTGCTTTAATGCATTCCCTGCATTAAGGAAAAAAACACTCCACTATTTCCCACCCCATCCCTAAACACTTACCCGCCTCATCTCACCAATCCAGCCCTGTCCTGGCTGCAGCACCACTCTCCTCTCTTCTTGGTCTCACAGGAGACATTGGGGGCAGCAGGAGCCCTAGGCTCCAGCTGCTGTCAGTCAGACTTCTGTAAGGAGGGAGCAGGGGCATGGCTTACCGGTACTGTGTGTCTCTATAAATGCACATAGCCCTGTTCAAGAGTGCACCTGCACAAGTGTCTTCACAGCACAAGGCTTGCTAGAAAGAGGGAGGAAGAGGGTGCAGACAGAGCCTTTAGAAGACTTTCAAAAGGTAATATTGTTGCAAAGAGTATGTAAGTATAACATCATTTTTATTTTATTTAAAAATCTTTAAATTAAAACTAAAATGTATTTTAGCAAGTACATATTGTATTTCGAGATATTAACTAGCTGCCGACCGCAGATAGCCGAATGACGGCTGCACTGCGGCCGGCCAGTTCTGAGTGGACGTCATATGACGTCCTCCCAGAACGCGCTCTCCTGCGCACCCCAGGGGGCGCGCACCCGGCGATCTCCGTGATCGCTGTGTCCTACAGACACAGCTGATCACGTGATGTGGTAAAAGGCCAATCACAGCGGCCTTTTACCACGTGATCAGCGGTGTCCAATGACACGCTGATCACAGGGAAATGCAAGTGCCGGTTCTCGGCTGCACTTTCCTCACGCTGTCAGATCGTGAGGAAAGTACTGCTGAGAACCGGCAGTTGTCAGAGCGGGGATCAGCACCGATCATCAGGGCACTGATGATCAGTGCCCAGCAGTGCCACCCGCAAGTTCCGCCCACCTGTGCCCAGCAGTGCGCCCACTAGCTCCGCCCACCTGTGCCTAGCAGTGCCCCCACCTGTGCCCAGCAGTGCACCCACCTGTGCCCAGCAGTGCACCCACCTGTGCCACTCTGCAGTGCCACATACCTGTGCCCAGAAGTGCCACCTACCTGTGCCCAGCAGTGCCACCCACCTGTGCCCACCAGTGCCACCCACCTGTGCCCACCCACCAGTGCTGCCCACCAGTGCCACCCACCAGTGCAGCCCAGCAGTGCTGCCAGTCAGTGCCACCAGTCAGTGCCCAGGGGTTGTGCCAGTCAGTGCCGCCAGTCAGTGCCCAGCAGTGATGCCAGTCAGTGCCGTCTATCAGTACCCATCATCAGTGTCACCTATCAGTGCCGCCTATCACTGCTGCATATTTGTACCGCCTATCCGTGACACCTCATTAGTGCTGTCTATCAGTGCCGCCTATCCGTGCCACCTCATTAGTACTGCCTATCAGTGCCCTATAGTGCTGCCTATCAGTGCCCATCAGTGCCGCCTATCAGTGCCCACCAGTGCTGCCTCATCAACGCACATCAGTGAAGGAGAAAAAATACCTGTTTGAAAAATTTTATAATAGAAACAAAGAAACTTTTTTTTTTTTTTCAAATTTTTTACACTTTTTTTATTTTTAGCGCACAAAAAGTAAAGCGCCCAGTGGCGATTAAATACCACCAAAAGAAAGCTCTATTTGTGAGGAAAAAATGATCAAAATTTCATATGGGTACAATGTTGCATGACCGCGCAATTGTCAATCAAAGTGCGGCAGCGCTGAACGCTGAAAATTGGCCTGGTAAATAAGGGGGTATAAGTGCCTGGTAGGCAAGTGGTTAATTTACATTAACCGCTTTTTCTGCTGCCCTATAGCAGGAATACTGTTACAGGGCAGCAGTGGTGCGCAAAATCATGTATACAGTATATACGTTATTTTGCATCTCTGGGTAGGGGGCACATGTGAGCCGCGCACGGGCCCTACCCGCGCAGCTATTCACTGCCTTGGCTGTCAATCACTGGGTCCCGGCCAGTAATTTCTCACCGGCACCCAATGATCACCGAGTATTACTGATGGGGGTAGAGAACTGTATGTAAAGAATACAGTTCTCTCCCCTGTCAGCTCCAGCAAACTGCTTTGTATGGCTCTGCTAAGCAGAGCCATACAAAGCAGTGTGCTTACAGACACAGCTTACTGAGAAACAGCACACAGTTAACCCTTTGATCGTCCCACATGTTAACCCCTTTCTGCCCAGTTCCATTAGTACAGTGTCAGTGCTTTTTATTAGCACTGATCACTGTATTAGTGTCACTGGGGATGTCAGTGACACCAAGTCAGTCCCCCCCAGTGTCAGAATGCCCTCCAGAGTCCCACAGTCCCGCTATAAGTCGCTGATCGCCGCCATTACTAGTTAAAAAAGAAAAATATCCCAATGTATATAGCACCATTTACATGTATTGGGATTTTTTTAGTAATGACATGTAGCAGAATACATTTTGGCCTAAATTTATGACGAAATTTGATTTTTTTAATTTTTTACTGGACATGTTTAATAGCAAAAAGTCAAAAATATTGTTTTTTTTCTCAAAATTGTCACTTTTTTTTATAGCACTAAAAATAAAATCTGCACAGGCGATCAAATACCACCGAAATAAAGCTCTATTTGTGGGGGGAAAAAAAGACATAAATTTCATTTGGGTGCAACATTGCATGACCGCGCAATGGTCAGTTAAAGTAACACAGCGCCGTAATGCAAAAAATGGCCTGGTCAGGAAGGGGGAGGGGGGTAAATCCTCTGGAGGGCAAGTGGTTAACCTGAAAGTAATATTTGTCAAGATTTTATATTTGTTGTTTTGTTTACTCTTCTGTTTTGTATATTGAATTTGACATAATTTGCAAGTACTCCCTCTAGTGGCCTTCTGTATTTTAGAAAATGAGATTACAATCCATGCACACTGGTTTAAAAAATGCATATTTTAAGCTCAGCATTTAGAGGCAGAATAAAAACATCCTTCTGTTTTGTGTTTTTTTACAGCACTTTGCTGGTAGAAAAAAACGCTAAACGCTCCTAAACGTTGCTAAGCGTTCCTAACGTTAGTACAAAAAAATGCTCAAAATGAGCATTTTTTTCTGCCAAGAGCACTGGTGTTTTTTTTAGACAGTGTGCATGGATCCTTAAAGTTATCCAGAAAATTAAGTCTTGCTAGATTTCTTTAGGCTGGCCCCTTCTTCGGGTATAGTTACGTAAAACAGCAAACATAAGTGCCTATACTATTTAAAATCCATTAATACATTGTCTGCCCCTGCTCTGCACTTGCTCAGTTTCTATCTGTTTTTTGGAAATGTGCTAAGTTTGTAGAGGCCAATCTGCTGGCAACCTAAAGATTTACTGCTGCTCATGGGCTCTGGGCTTCAGAAAAATAGCAGCCTCCAGCAAGAAGAAACAGGAACAATTCTGGAGGCAATTTACAGTACACACTAATTATGGTAGCACAATTATTAATGTGGAATGTATGTTTCTTGCTAAATAACATTATGTTTTTATTAAGCTGTTCCACTTTAACGTAAATGTACGGTTTTGTTTCTTTTTAAACAAACTGTTTAAAAATAAAATGAAATGTTTCCAGTTAATATAGTTGTGGAGGCTGGTCCAGGGCTGACTTAGAAGAAACCGAAGAAAGTTTCTGAATTTTCAAACTTTTATTATCACAGCCATCTCAATTTGACAGCTGTGTGGGTGCGGGTAGACGGCCTCAAAGGCACACTCTCTGTCTCTGACAGTCATTGTTTGGCCAGCAATCTTCCTGCCTTTGATTTTTCAATCACAGTTTGTGGAGCCAAGTGGTGTCATCAATGTATAGCCAGCTTTGCCAGCTTAGAAGATAACAGCTACTGCTGTGCTCTCTCTGTTGAAAATCCACAATGCCCAGGAAAACCGGTATCATGGTTGCACCCTGTATTAAATGTTTAATAGTCGAATAAAGTTTTGATATAAACAGGGTCATTTCACCTTACAGATTATCTATATACAGTCAGGTCCATAAATATTGGGACATCGACACAAATCTAACATTTTTGGCTCTATACACCACCACAATGGATTTGAAATGAAACAAACAAGATATGCTTTAACTGCAGACTGTCAGCTTTAATTTGAGGTTATTTACATCCAAATCAGGTGAATGGTGTAGGAATTACAACAGTTTGCATTGTTGAATTGTGTCCATGTCCCAATATTTATGGACTGTATATAACAAAACCACACCTAGCTAAAAGTGTAATCACCCACAGATCCAATGCATAAATACCTCCCCCCAGAGGCTACAAATGTAGGTACAGGCAATAAAGGTCACTATATAGTTTATATTATTATTTTTTATTATTATTATACAGGATTTAGATAGCGCCAACAGTTTGCTCAGCGCTGTACATTATAATGGGAGACGGTACATGAGACAGTACAGTAACAATACAATTCAATACATGAGGGGTTCGAGGGCCCTGCTCCTTGGAGCTTACAATCTAGGAGGGAGGGGATAGTGGTACAGGAGGAAATAGCTGTGAGGGATGGAGTGGTAAGAAGAGTGGAGGAGATCGGCAATTAGCTGAGGGCGGGGTAGGCGTCCCTGAAGAGATGGGTTTTCAGGGTGCACCTAAAGGTGAGGAGAGTAGGTGAAAGTCTGATGGATTGGGGTAGGGAGGAGGTGACCAGGGAACTAGAGACTAGGAGGTCTTGTGAGGAGCGGAGAGTACGTTTTGTGTGGTATTTGGATATCAGATCGGTGATGTAGTTTGGGGCAGTGTTATCAACAGCTTTGTACGTCAGTGTTAGCATTTTGAATTTTATCCGTTGGGCAATCGGAAGCCAGTGGAGGGATTGGCAGAGGGGGGTGGTGGATACAGAGTGATTAGTAAGGTGGATGAGTCTGGCCGCAGTATTCAGGATAGACTGAAGTGGGGATAGCCTGCGGTGAGGTAAGCCAGTGAGGAGGGAGTTACAGTAGTCAAGAAGATATAATAAGGGAGTGAATGAGTTGCTTAGTAGTTTCTGGGGTTAGGAACGGACGTATTTTGGAGATGTTGCGGAGGTGGAGTCTACATGAGTTTGTCAGTGATGGGACCTGGGGCTGGAAAGACAGATTGGAGTCTAGGATGACACCTAGAACTCTGGCTTGCGGGGTGGGACTGATGGTGGCGTTGTTGGTCGTGATGGAGAAGTCGGGGGGGGGGGGGGGGGGGGGCGGGCTGGTGGGAAAACTAGGAGCTCAGTTTTGGAAAGATTTAGTTTGAGGAAGTGGAGTGACATCCAAACTGATATGTCGTTCAGTAGGCTTGTGATACGGGCGGAGAGTGAAGGGGTGAGGCGAGGGGTAGAGAGATAGATTTGCGTGTCGTCGGCATAGAGATGGTAGTTGAAGCCGTGAGAGTGTATCAATTGGCCAAGGGAGGAGGTGTAGATGGAGAAGAGAAGTGGCCCAAGGACAGAGCCTTGAGGGACCCCAACAGAGAGGGGGAGTGAAGGGGAGGTGGCAGCGTTATAGGTAACACTGAAGCAGCTCTGTGATAGATAGGAAGAGAGCCAGGAGAGCGGGGTCTCTGAGGCCAAGAGAGTGTAGTTTTTTGAGGAGGAAGGGGTGGTCAACCGTGTCGAAAGCCGTGGAGAGGTCGAGGAGTAGGAGCACTGAATAGTGGCCATTAGCTTTGGCGGTTAGCAGGTCGTTGGTGAATTTGAGTAGGGCAGTTTCGGTGAAGTGTAGGAGACGGAAGCCAGACTGTAGAGGATCAAGGAGGTTGTTGTTGGTGAGGTGGGAACTCAGGCGATTATAGCCTAAGCGCTCAAGGAGTTTGGATGTAAATGGCAGCAGGGAGATGGGTCTAAGGTTGTTCAGGTCAGTGGGATCCAGGGAAGGTTTTTTAAGTATGGGAAGGTTTTTTAAGTATGGGAGTGATGTGCGCGTGCTTCAGAGGGGAAGGAAATGACCCAGTAGCGAGGGAGAGATTAAAGATGTGAGCGAGGGAGCGTAGGATGGAGGAGGAGGGTGATCGCAGGAGTTGTGAGGGGACAGGGTCAAGGGGGCAGGTGGTGAGGCAGGCTTCAGAGAAGACCTTAGTGACCTCTTCAGTGGTAGCAAGGTCGAAGGAGTGGAGTGTTGAGGGGGTTTTAGTGTGAGGAATACTAGGTGGGGTGGAAGTCTGAGCAGTGGCGAGGTCGAAGGAGAGGAGTGTTGAGGGGGTTTTCGTGTGAGGGATGCTAGGTCGGGTGGAAGTCTGAGCAGTGGCGATGTCCCTACGAATTGTGTAGATCTGGTTTTTGAAGTGGTTAGCAATCTCGTGGGCAGTGAGTGAGGTACTGGGTGGAGGTGGGGGTGGAGAGAGTAGAGAGTTAAAAGTAGAGAAGAGCCAGCGAGGACTGGAGGAGAGGGTATTAATGAGGGTAACAAAGTAAGCTTGCTTGGCAGCATGAAGGGAGGAAGTGTAGATGAGGAAGGCGGATTTATATCGGGTGAACGCTTGTTGGGATGTGGTTTTGCGCCATAGTCGCTCCAGCGCACAACTGCGTCGTTTGAGATTTTTGGTATGGTCAGTCTGCCAGGGTTGTAGCGGTCGGGGTCTAATGCTTCGTGTAATTAGGGGTGCTAACGAGTCTAGAGCGGCTGATAGCGAGTTGTTATAAGCAGTAGTGGCCAGGTCAGGGGAAGGATACTGTCGTAAAGTTGGTCAGCTGCAGAGTGGAAAGGGGCAGGGTTCAAGTTGCGGAGGTTTCGGCTGGTCATAGTCTGACGTTTGGAAGGGTAGGTGTTTGAGGACGAGGAGACGGAGAAGGTAATGGGGTTGTGATCAGAGAGAGGAAAGGGGGTGTTTTTGAGAGGTTGTGGGGAGTACAGAGATGAGAGAAAACAAGGTCCAGGGTGTTCCCGTCGGAGTGGGTGGTGGAGTTTATACACTGTGCGAGTGCAAAAGAAGAGGTTAAGTGGAGGAGTTGGGATGTAGCCGGGTTCTTGATGTTGATAGGGATGTTGAAGTCTCCAAGGATGATGGTGGGTAGCTCGGAGGAGAGAAGGAAGGGTAACCAAGTGGGGAAGTCGTCGAGGAAGTGGGACACGGGTCCAGGAGGCCGATAGATTACTGCAATCCTCAGATGGATTGGAGAGAATAGTCGAATGCAGTGGGCCTCGAAGGAGGAGAAGGATAGAGAGGGAGGGTTTGGGTGGACTTGGAAGGTGCTCAGCGGTGACAAGAGCATACCAACCCCACCACCTTTTCGACCACTGGGTCTGGGTGAGTGGGTCCAGATGATACCTCCATAGGAGAGTGCCGCAGGGGAGGTAGAGTCAGTGGCTTGGATCCAGGTTTCGGCGATCGCTAGGAGGTTGAGGGAGCGGGAGACAAAGAGGTTGTGGATGGCGGTGAGTTTTTTGCAAACCGATCGGGCATTCAACAGTGCACACGAAAACGGGGGGGTGGTTTTGGGGGGCGGTTTTGGGGGCCAGAGGGACAGGAATTAGATTGAGGGGTTGCGGCAGTTCGTGGAAGTAGGAGGGTGCCTTGAGGGTGAGCAAGGTGGTAGAGGACCAGGGTTTGGGGAGATGTCCCCAGCAGTTAGGAGAAGAAGAAGGGTGAGAAAGGTGGCATGGGAGCGGGAAGTACAAGAGCGCGTAAGTCTACCAGTGGTTGTGTTCGAGTCAGTGGGAGAATGGAGTATCAGGAGGAGGTGGTGAGAGCCGTAGTAGGGAGATGGAAGCAGTGAGGGTGCTATGTACAGTTGTTTGGCAGGAGCAGAGGGATATAGAGAAGAGATTTTGGGAACGGAGGAGAAGAGTATGAGGAGGAGGAGTAAAGGAGGCATTTTAGGAAGGTAAACGGAGTGGCGGACAAGTGTGGTGGAAAGTTTGGTCTCGTGCTCCTTTGCGGTAGAGTCGGGGAGACCACCGGTGTCCTCCCCTGCCCTCAACTACCTGGGTGGTAGGGTTGTATGGTGGGGGCTGAGTGCTGTAGTTGGCCTGGTGGTCAATGTAGCTTTGGGCCCTGCTGGGATGGTGGCGGCCTAGATGCGGCGGGCTCTGCAGGCCAGGTGCCTGAGTTGTGGGCGGCGGCGGAGTTGTGGGCAGTGGGAGGCTCATACGGCCGCACTCCCTTTTAGTTGTATTCTGGAGCCTGGAGGTGACTATGATCGGCGGGCCCTGCAGGACAGGCACCGCTGCGATGAGGCTCTGACGGGGAGGCAGCGGTGGAGCGGTGGGGAGGCTCGGGCGGCCGCTCCTCCTTTTCGGCGTGTACCTCTAGAGCTTGACGGGCGGTGGCAGACCGCGGCTCGGCGTGTGTGCATGGGCAGCTCGTGGAGGGGCGCTGGAGCGAGGAAGGACCGGCGCCGTGTGGATGGACAGGCGCCGCGTGGAGGACCACCACCGCTCTCCCCTCCAGGTAAGGGGAGGGTAGGGGAGACCACTTGCGACCGCCGTGAGCCCGCTGCTCCCGGAGTTGGTGGGCGGGAGCGAGCGGGAGTGCGGAGCCAACCGGAGCTGTGTTCTATGCTGCTGCTCCGGTCGCCATCTTGGATCGCTAGTGACCTTTATTGCCTCTACCTACAGATTGTCTATATAATTCAAGCAAATCAGACCTCAGCCAAAGACTTACAATGATAAAGATGAGCAGTAATGTACAACTGAACAGGAAGCAAAGGCTAAAGATGTAATGCATAAATATGGTTGACTCATGTACAAATATTACATTTGTATTTGTATTAATACATATTTACAAACTAAAGACATATTTTTTTTTTATTTACACACAGTTGTGACATTGTTTACTGACCACATTCTTATTTATATCCAAAAAATGTAAAAAAAATATTATCTTGTCAGAAAAAGGAAGATTGTCCTCTTTTTCCAGCTCACTTTAGCTATTAGTATTCTTGCAGAGCACTGTTCTAATAAAGCTCCAAAATGTGTACCATGTTGCTTTTTTGAAAATAAAAATAAGTGGAAGTAAAAATGTGAGCAAAAATGTTTCAATCATGTTACCTATTTTAACCCATAACCTAACCTTTACATGTAGACTTTTCTTTTACACTGATGCTCCATTCACATATTGTGGGCGGAATTGCCGTGAATCTGCCTGCAATTTCAAAATGCACTGTTAAAATGTGAAATTGCTCATCTGCAAGTTCTGAAACTTCTTTTGGGCAACAAGCGTCGCACGATTTTGTTTTTGTGATTGTCGTGCAAAAAATTGTGTGGCAATCTTGGCAAAATCTCCCCATGTTTTCAGGTGCAATTGAAATGAATGGCACCTGAACACACTGATCAGCGGTTTCATATTTTAACAGCACATTTTGAAATTGTGGGCAGAATTGCAGGGATTCCGTCCACGTGTCAAAAAGCCTATATGTGAACGGAGTCTTAAAGAGGAGCTGCACTCTAGAAGCTATGCCCAAAAAAAATAAAAAAATATATTCTTCAGATTTTTTTAACATATAAAAAAGTAATTTTAACATATATTGGTACATATATTTGTAAATGCAGTCCAAAAATGTAGATTTGTATTCTTAAAGACATAGAGTATATCTGAAAATGTATTTAAAAAAATATTTTTCATATATTTTGTAATAAAAATGCATTTCAACATACATTTTTTTATTTTTTTTTATTGAAATATATTTTGAAATATATTGAATATGGCCAAAATTGTAGTATTTCAAATATACGTCAATATATTTGGGAAGAGTATTTTAAAAATATATTTCAAAATATATTTTTCTTCCATGTGGGAAGAAAATGCATGCTGGCACCACATCTACTGTAAGAACAATTTAGCTGCAATACTATCATTTTTGGTTTGGGTTCAGTTACGCTTTAAGTTCAGAAACACTTTAAATTCAAACTTTGGCATTTAACCTGGAACTTAACTCTTAACCTAATCCTGAAAATTAACACCCCATTTAAAAATGATAGTTTGTTTCTTAGCTATTAAAGAGATTCAATAAACTCAATTCACAAAGCTAACACACCAGAATAACAAAGTGAAAGTTATTACAGTTCAAACAATGTGAAAGTTATCAGCCTAGTCATGAGTTTGGAAAATTACTGTCACATGGCTAAACCAAGGATTCTTATCATTGCATAAACACTTACTGAATATGTTCTAACATCTCTAATATTTTCTCAGTCAATCTTAAAATGAGAATGCAGATCAGGAGTAGCGTCTTCACTCTGACTTTACTTGCTGGATGCATGTTCCAGGACTTAGAAAGTATTAAAGCCAGAACAGCCAGGCCACTTATCTTTTCAGAATGAGGTCAACATAAGCAGCCAATATTTTTCTCTCTGTACAGGTTTCCTTTAAACATTCCTTGGTAATTATTGCCATTTAGTAGCATCTACTGTATATATAGTATATATCTGCTGCCTCTAGCTTATTAGCTGGAAAAGACCAATCAATCTATCTGTTCAGGGATGTGCTCACTAAAAGCTTTGTAAAGACAAAAACTGTCTTGCTTCCCCAAGGAGTTAGAGCGAGGCCACACTTAGTACAAATGTGGCAAACCTTAGAAAGCATCAGATAAATGTTTGGCACAGCCAAGACCTTCCCAGAGGAAATTACAAAACACATTTCTTACAATGAAGTCTATATTTATAGTCTGTGTGACGACCTTCTAGTAATGGATGTTATTATTCATAAAATATTCAACTAGAATTGATTTTTCTGTATGCCTTCATGGTAGATGGATATTTTGAGCAGCAGAGTATTCTACAACTGCTTTTCAAAAGCAAATGGATCTGTAGAGAAATTAAAATAGATAGTCTTATCAATGCAGAGAATCAAAAACAAGAAATATATATAGAAACATTATTTATTACTGTGAACATAAAACAGTTTTCTAATGCTAACCACAGATAGGGAAATGTGTTTCTGTTCAGAAAGATATCTGACCGTCTACTGCGGAGTTGGGTTATGCCATCGTTTTTCATGTAACTTGCCCAATGAATTTAGGATTTGCATGCATATTTGGCCCGCTTGCACAGTTTTTTTTCAACAATGTTCTTCAGTGGTTATGAGTGTTTCCAACCATTGAAAGCACCAAATATTCCCCATTCGTCTGATCCTTGCAAACTGTTGTATGGCCACCTTTATAATCTGGTATAACTTTCCAAAATTTGGACAGGGTTCAAGGTATCTAGTTGTAAATGTTACTTTGTAGGTAAGTGGAGGGTACAGTTTACTGAGGCTGAGGCACTCTCATTGGCCACACAAATCTGTTTTCTAGTAAGGGATTGTTCAAACCATGCGGTCTGTCCGAGCATGTGCTCTATTTTGCATCTTCCTTTGCTGCACATTTTAATGCAGCCCATTAATTTCAATTAACTGTCATATACCTGTGCCTGCGTGGTTTCCTCTGGGTACTCCAGTTTCCTCCCACACTCCAAAGACATGCTGGTAGGTTTGATCCTGTCTAAGTTGGCCCTAGTATGTGTAATTATGAATGTAAGTTAGGGACCTTAGATTGTACGCCCCTTGAGGGTTAGGGACTGATGTGAATGTACAATAAATATGTAAAGCGCTGCGTAAACTGATGGCGCTATATAAGTACCTGAAATAAATAAATGAAAATAAATATGTGCATGATTATTTAAATCGTGACACACCATAATCATGGTACTCCAGTACCATGTCCTGGGAGCTCCGGAAGAGCTCTGTGTTTACAGCTGCCCAGTGATCTGGTGACCCCTTTTTTTCCCCCTCTCTACAACAAGAAGTCATACTAATTGCGCCTTCCCCTCTTCTTACTATGGGGCACCTATGTGACCCACACTTGGCGCCGAAGAAGGAGGGGAACATGGAGGAGGTACCACCCACCTACCCCAGGAGTAAGGTACCCAACAGAGAGTCAACAAAGGGTTATCAGTTATTGTACTTAGTACAGTTCAGAATAAAGGATGACAACGTTGCTTGTGGAACACAGATGCTAGTGTTACTTTGCAACAGGTAGAGAATGCTGGTAGACATATACAGGAGGCTTGCATTAACAGGTACAGTATCCCTTGCAGTAACAGGCTCACTAATACTGTACTCCACACAGGCAATCAAAGTGATTGTAAACCCTTTTTTATTAACAAACATACTTACCTGCTCTGTGTAATGGTTTTGCGCACAGCAGCCCTGATCCTCCTTTTCTGAGGTCCCCCAGCATTCTCAGCGCTCCTGACTCCCCTCCATCAACTGCCCACCACTTGATAAGGGAGCACTCCTGTGCACTCGTTCTTGAGCCAGTTTTGACACACAGAGCGTGGCTCGGGCCTGCCCCCCACTTCCTCCTCACTGTCGGTGTTGTACACTGAGCCTAGGTTCACACTTCTGCAGTGCAGCATATCGCATGTGATTCGCACAGTAACCGCACCACATTCCAACAAAAGTTGCAGGACCCTTTTTTTTTGTCTGCACTAGAATCAGATTGCATGGGTATTCACACCCATGCGATCCGATTCTACACATCGCACCGGGTTTTGCGAACCAATTTCGGGGTATTGTTAGTTTAACATATACACCAGCAGTTCGCATGAACGGGGTGCAATTCTGATGCGGTATGGAATTCACACAAAGACTGTGGCGAATTTCGCACCACATCAGTGTGAACCTAGGTTAAAGCTTCATTTAAAAAAAAAATAACAAACATGTCTATACTTACCTGCTCTGAGCAGTGATTTTGCACAGAACAGCCTCGATCCTTTTAGGGGCCCTGCAAATGCTCCTGGCTCCTTAAATACAGTAAATATCTGAAAAGTGTGCACGCATTTGTATTCAGCCCCGAGTCAATACTTTGTAGAACCACCTTTCGCTGCAATACAGCTGCAAGTCTTTTTGGGTATGTCTCTACCAGCTTTGCACATCTAGAGAGTGAAATTTTTGCTCATTCTTCTTTGCAAAATAGCTTAAGCTCTGTCAGATTGGATGGATGGAGAGCGTCTGTGAACAGCAATTTTCAAGTCTTGTCACAGATTCTCAGTTGGCTTTAGGTCTGGACTTTGACTGGGCCATTCTAACACATGAATATGCTTTGATCTAAACCATTCCATTGTAGCTCTAGCTGTACGTTTAAGGTCGTTTTCCTGTTGGAAGGTGAACATCCGCCCCAGTCTCAAGGCTTTTGCAGAACAGCTTTTCTTCTAAGATTGCCCTGTATTTGGCTCCATCCATCTTCCCATAAACTCTGACCATCTTCCCTGTCCCTGCTGAAGATAAGAATCCCCATAACATGATGCTGCCACCACTATGTTTCACGGTGGGGATGGTGTGTTCGGGTGATATGCAGTGTTAAAATGTGGAAAATTTCAAGGGGTATGAATACTTTTTCAAGGCACTGAATATAGACATATAGGGGTTTATTTACTAAAGCTGGAGAGTCCAAAATCAGACTCCCTTCTGCATAGAAACCAATCAGCTTCTAACCTCAGCTTGTTCAATGAAGCTTTGGCACTGAAACCTGGAAGCTGATTGGTTTCTATGCAGAAGGGAGTCTGATTTTGGACTCTCCAGCTTTAGTAAATAAACCCCATAGTATTTTTGTGTAGCTGTGTTTGCCCCATATTGGCACTATATGCCCATACTCTCAATAGTGGCTATTTTAGCAAATAAGAGTTGTCAAATCTGCAAGATAGTCTAGGGATTGGCTAGAGAGAGATCACTTTGACTCAGCTAGCCAGCTTGAAAATGTATTGCAATATATGGTAACCAAGAATCCTCATTTTACAGGCAATAGTTTTCCATAGGTAAGGGTTAAGTGGTAACACCTCCTCAGTATCTTATGTGTTCAATATAAACTTGATGACCAGCGACGTACTGGTACATTGCTGGACTTCAAGTGGTTATCCACTTCCTGTCCGCCCTATAGCAGATATACTGCTACAGGGTGGCACGGGTGAATGCATGCCCTACCAATGGCGCCATTTGCGGCCACGGCTGTCAATCACCAGGTCCGGTCAGTGATTACTCACCGGCGCCTGGTGATTGCAGAGCATCTCCGATGGGGAGGAGAACTGTATGTGAACAATACAGTTCTTCTCCCTGTCAGCTCGTGTGCAGCACAGCCATGCAGAGCAGTCTGATTACAGTGAAGCACACACACAGAGACACAAGTAAAACAGCACACAGTTAACCCTTTGATCACCCCTCATGTTAACCCCTTCCTGCCCAGTGTCCTTAGTACAGTGTCAGTGCTTTTTTTTTAGCACTGATCACTGTATTGGTGTCACTGACACCAAGTCAGTGACACCAAGTCAGTTCCCCCCAGTGTCAGAATGTCTGCCGCAGTCCCGCTATAAGTCGCTGATCACCACCATTACTCGTAAAAATTAGGAAAAAAATAAATCCAGTATCTATACCGCCATTTGTAAACGTTATAACATTCATGTAAACCAATTAATTTACATGTATTGGGATTTTTTATTAGCAAAGACATGTAGCGGAATACATCTTAGCATAAATTTATGCCGAAATTTGATTTAAATTATTTTACTGGACATGTTTAATAGCAAAAAGTCAAAAATATAGTTTTTTTCTCAAAATCGTTGGTCTTTTTTTTAATAGCTCAAAAACTAAAAAACGTACAGGCAATCAAATACCACTGAAAGGAAGCTCAATTAGTGGGAAAAGGACATAAATTTCACTAAGGTGCAGTGTTGCATGACTGCGCAATTCTCAATGAAAGTAACGCAGCGCTGTAATGCAAAAAAATGGCCTGGTCAATAAGGGGGGGAGTAAATCCTCTGGAGGGCAAGTGGATAAAGAAGACCCTACACCAAAATATTTTTAAACAATGGCCAGCGTGTCCCCTCACAATCCTAAGGTATTTGGTTCTGGGGGGGACCCCATGTCGTTTTTTCTTAAATTTTGGTGTGGGGTTCCCCTTATATCCATATCAGACCCCTAGAGGGTTGGGGGGACCCCCTCGCTGCATCTGAAAAAATACTGCATGTGATACCGCCAGCAAAACCCTGGTGATAAATATTGCATCTTTTTTTACCTTCTGTTTTGTTTGTGAATTGGATTTAACTGCTTACCGTATGCTTTTTTTTTTTTGCGGTATTTACACATTTTTAATTTTGCGTTAAATACCTCAGAATTGTTATTTTTTTTGTGTGAATTGGACATTTTGTTTACACATGTGATAATTTATGCAAATGAGTCATGTGACAGTGTTATCGCTAACCTTTAGTGAATTCACCCCTTCATTTTATATTTGACCAAACAAGCAGGTATTATATTGTGTTTTTGTGCATTGAAATTGAAAAGAGTGTATTTGTTCCACAAAAATTGCTTTTGAAAAAACTCTGCACAAACATGGGGGGGTGGTATTTACTAAAGCTGGTTCACTCAGAATCTGGCGCACCTGTGCATGGTAGCCAGTTTCTAACCTCAACTTGTTCAATTAAGCTTTAGCAATAAAACATGTAAGCAGGGCCGTGGATAAGGGGGTACCACCAGTCCTCCTATATGGGGCCCAGGCCAGCAGGAGGGCCCAGGCAGCTGGGTGAATCAGATTTGTGGGACTGATCGGCACGGCGGGGAGACAATTACTGGAACCAATCCCATGTATGGCTCTCTGCAGCAGCTGAAAGCTGGCTTCTCCTCCTGATGGCTTTCAACTTTTGCAGAGAGAGCCATACATGGGATTGATTCCAGTAATTCACCCCCCCCCCCCCCTGCATCACCCTCCCTGTGCACCGTGTTTCTATTTGCTGCCTAGACCCCCTGTGTGCCCACACTCCTGCCAGCATTCCTTCTTTCCTTTCTATCGGCAACTGCAGTTACACAAAAGGTTCCTTCAGTATGGAGACTAAGGGAAGGGTCCGGTAAATATGTCACATTTACCAGCCCCTTACATTCCTGAATGATTGCAATGAGGGATTGGTACCGATCACTCATTGTGTTCATTAATAAGTGAAGCATACTAAACTGTGTTTTTTTTTTTTTTAGGTGGCCCTGCCAGGTTGGCTGTATGGGGCCCCGTGATTTCTAACAGCAGCCTTGTCTGTAAGCTGATTGGTTTCCATGCAGAAGTACAAGAGATTTTGAGTGAACCAGCTTTAGTAAACGAACTCTAGTGTGACAAAAAATTGCAACACCCACCATTTTATTCTAGGGCTCTACTTTAACCACTTCCCGTTTGGCCCATGTATATAAGCGGCCGGACAGGAGCAGTACAGGTGGCCGTTTATAAATGTCCTCCCCGCTCCCTGCCTGAGCAGGGGTTGCCTGCTGTGTCTGGAGCCGAGCGCTGTACAGGACCTCTGTGTGAGGTCCCAATCATGTGATCACTGATTGGCCAATCAGTGATCACATGAATAGTAGTACGCAAGATGTAACTTCTGACATCATTGCTTACTACTAGTGAAATCTGTGAATGATCACAGAGGTCACATGGTACAAGGCTATTCACAACAGCCTTGTACCATGTGACAAGCTGTGACCAATCACAGCTCTCAGTATTTATCAATGGCTACAAGAATGCAGCCAGAGAGAAGAAGAAATTATTGCTTTTACAGCCTGTATGGGTGTAAAATGAAAAAATACAAGTAATACAGTGTCACTATGGTGACACTGTACTGCTAGGGTGACAGTATGTTAAAAAAAAACAAAACAAAAAAACATAAATAATAATATAAAAAAATAAAATAGTCAAAGAAATTTTTGAACATTTATATTTTTTTGGTTATAAACTAATTTGGTTTTTTTTTTTCTTACTAAAATGATAGATGAATACATATTGGCCAAGGTTTATAGAGAAAGATTATTTAATTGTAAAATTTTATAAGAAAAACACTTTTTTTAAAAAAATGTTTGGACTTTTTCATTTATATTGCAAAAAAATAAAAATCCCAGTGGTGAATAAATACCAGCAAAATAAAGTTTTATCTGTCGCAAAAAAAAAATTGATATGGCTACAGTGTTGCATGACCGTGCAATTGTCAAAGTGTGATAGCGCTGAAAGCTGAAAATTGGCCTGGACAGGAAGGGGGTGAAAGTTTCTGGACTTGAAGTGGTTAAAAAATATATAATGTTTGGGGGTTCTAGTAATTTTCTTGGCTTGGTCTTAAAGTGTATAAATGATGCTATTAATTTCTATTGCTTGGTGCAGGCTGTTAAGGATGAAGTTGCTATGATACTGGCTCGATGTGTATACATACTAGGCAGGGGCGGTCTGACCATTTGAGAACTCGGGCACTGCCTGAGGGCCCGGGGTCAGAAGGGGGCCCCATGAGATGCCCCTGGTACCTTTTCATAGGCTTTCTTGGGTGTGGTTTGAGTGTGGGCAAGGACACAGGGGCCCCATGGTCCCCTATTGCCCAGGGGCCCCATGAGTTGTCAGTCCGCCCCTGATACTAGGTTATAACCCCTTTGCATTATATATATATATATATATACATTTATGAGTTTAGACAATATATATATATCACTTCTTTGGTTTTCAATGAAGTTTACATTTCAAGCTATAGCCAATACATATCACTCACACTACCTGTGAACGTCACAGAGCACGAGCACCTTCACCCCACTAAATCACAGAGGCGAGTCGCTCCGCCCCTTTTTGCGTTCCAAGCTTCGTTTTCACACCGAAAGTAAGACCAATGAAATGCAGAGGGGTGAAGCGAAGTGTGCAGCTATTGGTTGCGATGCAGCGCCCTCGTCCCACGTGACAGCCCACTGGGTGTGATAGTTGTGTCAGTCCTGCTGGAAGTAGGTGACCGGTCATGGTGAGGACTTCCTGGTGTGGTACAATTACTGTATAGCAGACTTGGCGTGTAGTTGTTAGTGCCAGTTCTTGGTGCAGGCTTTCAATGTGCTGCTGATTACTGTGTACAAATGCTAACGTGTTGACCTTTAGGTGGTGACGTTACTGGTGAACTTGGAAATGAGGAGCAAAGGACACCAGTAGTGTATGAAATCAGGTCTAACGCCTCCTCTCTCAATCTGCAGATATTCAGGCTTACAGCAGCGAGCAGCCGCCTCAGCTTTTGCAGACGTGGAAGAAGTTTGTGCTCACACACAGCCACCATGCTGCCAAACACAGGGTAAGCGGGATAAGAATGAACACGGTGCATGTGCTGGTGTTTAAAATCAAAAGAAATAAACCCCATGTTCTTTGTTTGCAAACATATGCTGACTGTGTGGCACATGAAGAAACTCATTCCTTGTCATGCTTCTGCCATCTAATTCTATAATATAGGGCAGCACAGTGGCTTATTGGTTGTGCTTCTGCTTTGTTGTTCTGGGATCCTCTGTTCAAGTCCTGACCAGGACGCTGTCTGCATGGAGTGTGCATGTTTTCCTTGTGAATGCACATGGTTAAGCTGCAATCACACAGGGGTTTAGCCGCACTGCGAATCCCAGCGGTAAGAATCTACGATTCCAGACGGAGTCACAGCAGGTAATCACTGGCTGTGCTAACAGTCACGGATACCCGTGGACGCCAACAGTCTGTCATTGCCCTGTACAGACGCAGCTTTCTGTATGCAGCTGTCAGTCTCAGCCGCAGGAATCAATACATTTCTGCAGCTGAAATTCATAGCTTGGCTAAATGCCTGTGCATGTACAGTCAACTTGTTCAGGTTAGCAGGAGTAGGTGCACTTAGTTTAGCACTCTCCTGACCTTGGAGGGTGCTAGATGGGAAGCATTCAACCCATGTTTAGTTCAGGGCAGCAGTTACTAAGCACTTTATCAAAGTATTTTAAAGGGTATAATTTATTTTTATACATGTTTGTCATTATTATGTATTCTTATGAAATCTTGCATAATAACATTTTGTATTGTCTTTTTGAGTCAGCAGGGGGAGCTTCCCCTCCTCCCTCACACCCCCGCCAATCACAATTGTTTGGAAAACTAAAATGTATTTATTTCATGTACTTATATAGCGCCATCAATTTACGCAGTGCTTGCCATATATATTGTACATTCACATCAGTCCCTAACCCTCAAGGGGCATGCAATCTAAAGTCCCTAACTGACATCCATACATACACATACTAGGGCCAATTTAGACAGGAGCCAATTAACCTACCAGCATGTCTTTGGAGTGTGGGAGGAAATCTGAGTACCTGGAGGAAACCCATGCAGTCACAGGGAGAACATGCAAACACCAGGCAGGTGGTGCCGGGGTTGGGATTCGAACCAACGACCCTAGTACTGTCGGGCGGAAGTGCTAACCATTTAGCCACTGTGCTGCCCATATGTATTATTCACAATTTTTCTGTTTATTTTGTTATGGTATATATCTGAATATCGATCAGTCCTGAAGTACTGACGGCCAGTCTAATTTCTTAAGGCCCAAAAATATCAGGGCAGTACAGCTATCCCCCAAATGACCCCTATTTGCAAAGTAGACAGTCCAAGGTGTTTAACTACTTGCCGTCCGCCTGCTGTTTATAAACGGCAGGACGGTGGCACTCCACGGGCGGGTTGCCGTTCATAAACGGCACCCGCATTTTCTAGCAGTAGCGCGCAGCACCGCGATCCAGTGCCCGCTGTGTCCTCCGATCATCTGTGTGAGGTCCCGATCATGTGATCACTCGTTGGCCAGTCAGGGACCACATGCAGAGTAGTAAGCAAAATGTCACTTCTGAGATCATTGCTTACTACGTGTGAAATCTGTGAATGATCACAGAGGTCACATGGTATAAGGCTATTCACAACAGCCTTGTACCATGTGACAACCTGTGACCAATCACAGCTCACACAGTAGTTCTCAATGACTGCAAGAATGCAGCTAGAGAGAAGGAGAAATGATTTCTTTTACAGCCTTTATGGGTGTAAAAGCAATCGGTGTAAAAAAAAAATAAAAAATCATCACCCCCCCCCCCCCCCACAAGTAGTACAGTGTCACCATGGTGACACTGTACTGCTAGGGTGTGACAGTATGTTAAAAAAAAAAAAAAAACTAATATAAAAAAAGTTTTAAATATTTTTGGTTATGAACTAATTTTGAGTTATTTTTTTTTTCACTAAAAAGGTAACGGAATACATTTTGGCCAAGATTTATGATGAAATACTAGTTTTTTGCAAAATGTTATAAGAAAAACTTTTTTTTTCAAAACTTTTGCACTTTCATTTACATAGCAAAAAAATTAAAACCCCAGTGGTGAATAAATACCATCAAAATAAAGCTTTATCTGTCTAAAAAAAAAAAAGCTAAAAAATTCATATGGGTACAGTGTTGCATGACCGCACAATTGTCATTCAAAGTGTGATAGGGCTGAAAGCTGAAAATTGGCCTGGGCAGGAAGGGCGTTTAAGTGTCCGGACTTGAAGTGGTTGATAAGAGGCATGGCGTGTTTTTTGAAGTTTGTAAATTTTTTTTGAAAATTTTAAATGTTTTGGCATTTTCTTTTTATTACATATTGTCACCAGAGAAGTACAGCATCATCATATGATCAGGGATGCTGATTGATGACAGTATGTTTTTAAAACCAAAAAAAAAAGTTTTGGATTTTTATTCTGTTTTTTAAATATTTATTTAACATTTCATCAGAGTAGTTCAGTGTCACCATAGTAACTCTGGGGGGTGATCATGGATTTTTGTTTTCTTTTTTTTTTTTTTTTTTTTTTTTTGCTGTTACAATGAAGATCATTGAACCAGCAGTGCTTTGAACTGTCATGAATTAGTTTTATTCATGCCAGCTGTGATTACTAGTGATCTGTGACTATAGTTAATCACATGGTACAGGGTGCTGTGATTGCCCTGGGTATCATGTGATAGCTGTAGGCCAATCACAGTTCACTAGTATAGAAGGTAAACTGTTATTATTAAGTGTTCTTGCATAGCAGGAACACTTATTGTATTCTCACATATATATTCTTATTATTATAGCCATATTTACCACCCTAACTCCTCCCACAGTTTTTATACTACATAGACAAGTGATATATCAAAACGTGCCGATTGGTGTGCTATTACTTTGTGGAACGTTTCGCTGAATCGTTCAAGAAATATCGCGGTTTTTGTGGCGAAATTTTCCCATAGGAATGAATGGTGCATCTAGAGTGGCAGCAGAGCACAGCTAGAGTGTGCAAAGGAAAAATCAGAACATGATTTGTAAACTGCCATCACTCTGTCATTTTCAAGCCCAACTACACATATCTTATATCAAAACGTTCAGCTAACCCTGCCGTCACTAAAAATGTTCACGGCTAGGACATACTCCTGATAGTTTTCATAATATGACCATTTTTTTGCAACTCACCCCTCCCATTGACATTCATTGAAACTCCACTCTAGACACCTGAAATTTTAAGGGACGTTTTTAAACTGCGACTGTGCCTTCATTTTTTATCTTTCAGAGACATGCTATACATCAAAATTTAGCTTGTGATTCCTGCAATACCAAGCTCTTCGCAGTAGCATTTATACTTTTAAAACTACAAGTGTTTGAAGATGGCAATCGCCAGTGAAGTTGGCAAGTTGCAGCAGTGTGTTTAGAACAGACCTTCTCATATTCCTATGACTGAGTGAGTTGCTATAGCAACCAAAGGTCACTCAAGAGGCAGCTGAGTCACCAGGCTAACTGTGAGCTGCCAAATACAAGCTGAAATGCATTTCTCACTATCAGGCTTGCCATGTGCACTGCTTACATTTCATCATTACTTGGTAAAGGTTGCCGGCAAGAACACTTTACACAAGTTCCCCGGAAATTGTAGATTTTCTAGTTATTATTATTATTATTACATCGAGTTTATATAGCGCCAAAGGGTTTGCTTAGCACTGTACAATAGAGGGGGGGGGCAGTACATGAAACAGTACAGCAACAACAAACAGCACACGAGGGGTTAGAGGGCCCTACTCTTTCGCGCTTACAATCTAGGAGGGAGGGGGTAGTGGTACAGGAGGAAGTGGCTGTGGGGGAAGGAGTGGTAGGAGGAATGAAGGAGAACGGCTGTTAGGTGAGGGTGGGATAGGCTTCCCTGAAGTGGTGGGTTTTCAGGGAGCGCCGGAAGGTGACAGTCTGATGGATTGGGGTAGTGAGTTCCAGAGGATGGGGGAGGACCTGGAGATGTCGTGCGTGGGAGGAGGAGACCAGGGAGCAAGATAGGAGGTCCTGCGAAGGGTACGGGTAGGGTGGTACCTGGGAATCAGGTTGGTGAGGTAGTTAGGGGCAATGTTGTGAATGGCTTTGTAGGTCAGAGTGAGTAGTTTGCATTTGATGCGTTGGGCAATAGGGAGCCAGTGGAGGAAGAGGCAGAGGGGGGGTGGCAGAGTTGGAGCGATTGGTGAGGTGGATGAGTCTGGCCGCTGAGTTCAGGACGGTCTGAAGTGGGGAGAGCTTGCACTGGGGTAGGCCGGTGAGGAGGGAGTTGCAGTAGTCAAGGCGTGAGATAATCAGGGAGTGTACGAGTAGTTTAGTGGTGTCTGGGGTAAGGAAGGTGCGTATCTTGGCAATGTTGCGAAGGTGGAGCCTGCATGTGTTTGTAAGTGATTCGACATGAGGTTGGAAGGAAAGGTTTGGGTCCAGAATGACGCCAAGGACTTTGGCTTGCGGGGCGGGATTGATGGTGGTGGTGTTGGTAGTGATGGATAGGATGGGGGGACGTGGGGAGGGGGAAAGACGAGAAGCTTGGTTTTGGAGAGGTTAAGCTTGAGGAAATGGAGCGACATCCAGTCAGAGATGTCATTTAGGAGGTGAGTGATTAATTTATAAATGCTGCATTGATAATGTGATCACATGTAAATCACCAGCATGTGTGCAGTAGGCTCTGCCAAGACCCGATGACCAAGGAGATCTTACGGGTACATCTGCACATGTTCTGGAGAGGTTTAGCTTTAAATTTACAACAATCTATGAGAGTAAGTCAGAGCAGCCACCTCTCTTCCCCCCCTAAATGTTTTTGGTTTCAATAAAAGGTAGCATTGCCTACAAAGGATATAAGACTCTTGTGATCAGCTTGGATAACTCATAGGTAATGCCTTGTCACGTATTAAATGTTAATTTATGTATTAAGATGTTAATACAAAAACAGACATAAAAGATATTTTTAAAAATGTAAAAAACAAAAAAATAGAATTGAACCAGAACCAATGCAGGTTTTCTTCAGAGCTGACCTTTTATGGAAAAGATTAAACCAATCACAGTAGTTTGTACAGCACAGGTACTTCTGTTACACATTATAGAAATGGTATTAGCCACAGTATTTGACAGACAGGATGCAGGACCTTCCTCAAGTTGGCCAGTGTCAGTCCTCAGGCTGTCCAATGCTGTAGCAGCAGTATATTGCAGCGGATGTAGTGGAAAAAATCAATCTATAGATTTGGCTTTGATATCTTTACAGCAAAGTGTATAGAACAGTAATGTTCCACTATCATCACAAATGCTAAGTCCATTGTATTTACTGAATTGAGTGATGGCAGATAATACTACTGTTGGCCATAGGGGACTGCTTAGAGAAAGCCCAAATGCATTTTTCCTTTGATCCTTGAAAGAGTGTGTAGTTTCTTTGCATACTGGTAAAATCACATGCACGATCAGTCTACAGGTCTTTTTTGTAGTGTCTACCAAGCTTTACCAGGAGCTTGTAAAGAAAAGTGATTTCCCTGATATTTACATTATGAACAGATACAGTACCTGCAGCTTCTCAAACAATTACTTTGTGGAAGAAAGTCCAGCTGGTGGCCTGTTGCTTTTAGTGTGCTGGACATTCTCCAGTGAAGTCATTTTTGGAGGAGCTGCTGTTTGCTGGTATATAGAATTTCCTTACAACACTGAAAGCGTACAAAGCATGCTATGCGGCTGAGCAGTGAATACATGTGGTTTAATTCACCTTGTGCACTTTTCACTGTGCATATATGAAGCAGAATTGCATTTACAGGTTTTATTTTTGGTAACAACAATTTGCAAAAAAATATTAAAGCCAGTATTGCAATGAAACTAGCGTTTTTAAGATGGAATTATTAATGGCAGTTCCTGCATTTCTCTGTAATTGGAAAATAAGCTGAAATGCTGAACTCTTCTTTTGGAAATGTTAGTTTCCTAACTTGATACGATGATCCAATCACTGTTGGGGAACAAGCATTCTGATTGGGAGTTCTGATTTTACTGACTGTATTCTTTTTTAACCACTTCCAGACCGGACACTTTTACTCCCTTCCTGACCAGGGCAATTTTCAGCTTTCAGCGCTATCACACTTTAAATGACAATTGCACGGTCATGCAACACTGTACCCAAATTAATTTTTTACCATTTTTTTTAGACAGATAAAGCTTTATTTTGGTGGTATTTATTCACCGCTGGGATTTTTATTTGTTTTGTTATGTAAATGGAAAAGTCCCAAAATTTTTTAAAAAAGTGTTTTTTTTTTTTATAACATTTTGCAAATAAATAATATTTCATCATACATCTTGGCCAAAATTTATTCCGTTATCTTTTTAGTAAAAAAAAAAAAAATACAAGTTAGTTTATAACCAAAACTTATAATTTTTAAACTTTTTTTACATTTTTATTTTTTTTTTTTTATATTTTTTATTTTTTTTACATACTGTCACCCTAGCAGTACAGTGTCATCATGGTGACACTGTACTACTTGTGGGGGGGTGATGAAGATTTTTTTTTTTTTACACTGATTGCTTTTACACCCATATAGGATGTAAAAGCAATAATTTCTCTTTCTCTCTGTGTGCATTCTTGCAGTCATTGAGAAGTACTGAGTGAGCTGTGATTGGTCACACCTTGTCACATGGTACAAGGCTGTTGTGAATAGCCTTGTACCATGTGACCTCTGTGATCATTCACAGATTTCACACGTAGTAAGCATGATGTCACAAGTGACATCTTGCTTACTACTTTGCATGTGATCACTGATTGGCCAATCAGTGATCACATGATCGGGACCTCGTACAGAGGTCCTGTCCGACGATCGGTGTTTCACTGTGTCCGGAGGACACAGCGGGCACCGGATCGCGGTGCTGCGCACTCCCACGGAGCACGCACAAGCAGGGTGCGGGGAGGCCGTTTATAAACGGCCACCCGACCCTGCAGTGCCACCGTCTGGCCATTTATATGCAACGGCCGGTCGAGAAGTGGTTAAGATCAATCATTGAGAAAGCATTAAGGTAAGAGTGAACAAGGCAAATAGCTTTTTTCTTAAATTTTTTTTTTTTTTTTCCTTCAGCTGCTAACCCCCCTTACCACTGTTACGGTATTAGGAGTTTGGCAATATCAGTCAGGTTTCCCCTTTCATCAGTTTTGTACAGTTCAAATGATTGAGGAGCTGTTGCCCTGAATTACCTTGCTCTTTACTATGTTGAACAAGGACATAATGGGGTTGATTTATTAAAACTAGAGAGTGCAAACTGCATAGAAATCAATCAGCTTCCGGGTTTTATTGCCAAAGCTTAATTGAAGAAGCTGAAGTTAGAAGCTGGCTACCATGCACATTCTGAGTGCTCCACTTTTCGTAAATCAACCCCTATGTTTCTTTAAAGTTCCACAGGAAAATGCAACAAAATGTACTGAAGGTTAGGTTCTAGAGCTTAGCTATAGCTGTAATAGTCAATGCAACTCATATGGGGTGCAGCATTATCTTTATACATCCAAATGTGTGGGTTCTGTCTTGCCTTCCTATATTACCTCAATTATTCATTAGGGCCTAGATTTCCCTGAATATTGGCTACAGGATATATCCCTATAGGATTATAGGGATACCCTAGAGATGCATAACAAAACTTTTCTCATTAGTGTGAGATATACTGACACTGCTCATGGGGTATTGTCTTTTTTGTAATGAGCTACCGTGTGTTACCCACAGCATCTGGTACAAATTTTAAACTTTACAATTTAGTTAAATGAAAATCACGCTTAAAGGCGCCCATCTGAAACCATATATGGTGGATTGGTAAAATTAATGTGTTAGGGCATCATAGTACCATGGGTTTGTGTATATACCTTGCTGATTTTTTAGTTCTCATGTTTTGCAGGAGACTTGCTGGGTGCACTATCTTTGTCACCGGTGCCAGTCGCGGTATTGGAAAAGCGATTGCTCTGAAAGCTGCAAGAGATGGTGCCAATGTGGTTATAGCTGCAAAGACTGCAGAGCCACACCCTAAGCTTCCAGGAACAATATATACTGCAGCTGAAGAAAGTAAATATCAACCAGTTGGTCATGTTTTTATATTTTGCTTGAAAACACTGTATTTCATTTTCTTAAGAATATATATAATATATATTTGAAAATCAGAATAGTGAGTCTTCTGTAATGGGTATAGATAAACAGTTCTAGAAGACGTCTCTAAGGCTTACCATACACTATTCAATTTTCTTGAGAATTTTGCTTTAGATTTACCAAAAACCATATAATATGAGGTCAAACTTAAACAACACTTTCAATTGTATCCATTTAGACGGGCCCTTGCGCTACATAGTTGAAGGTAACTCTAAATGAAATTGGATAGAAATTGAACAGAAAATTGTATAATGTATGGCCAGCCTAAGTAATTGCTGCTTTGACAAAAATAAATGATTAAAACTGATCACAGACATGATCAGCAAGCATTTCCTTCAATAGTGATTTTGTAATATTTGGGTGGTACTGAACACTCAATTTGTAGATGAAGTGATTAGGGTACCTGGTGTGTGAAGTTTTATATTTACCTATAGAGCTCCCCTGAGATTATCTGCTACCTTCAACCTATTTCCTTACCACTTTTGCTGTTGGTTGTGTGCCACGCCTGTGGATTTCATTGTTCTCTGATGAAGCAGTTATTGTATAGGCTCTGAAATTTCGGAGTTAATATACTAATGGCAAATAGTGTGTGCACTGCAAGTGCAGTTGCTCTATTTTTAAGGGGAAGCTCTACTGATTTCCCTTATCCAATCATGTGCACTCAAAAATGCTTTTTTTTTCCCCTTACATGTGTTTGGGTATTCTTTGCAAAGTGAAGCTTTCCCTCATTTACTAAACTCTGGAGAAACTGCACTTGCAGTGCACAGTATGGGGTTGATGATTTGCTGAAGGCAAATGTACTGTGCACCTGTGCAGTTGCTCCAGAGCTTAGTAAATGAGGTAAAGCAAGGAAATGAAAAAAAACAAAACAAAAAAACCCAGCATTTTTGCTTGCAAATGATTGGATGTTGGAAATCCAGTAGAGCTTCCCCTCAGGTGTAGAGCAACTGCACTTGAATGCACTCAAAGTGCGCTTGCAATGCACAGTATATTTGCCTTTAGTAAATTAACCCTTATAGTTG
Source organism: Staurois parvus (assembly GCF_062004578.1). Classification (NCBI taxonomy): domain Eukaryota; kingdom Metazoa; phylum Chordata; class Amphibia; order Anura; family Ranidae; genus Staurois; species Staurois parvus. The sequence goes on along the minus strand of NW_028317892.1, from coordinate 16,024,082 downwards.
CCTTTAGTAATTCATCTCCATGGTGATGTTGAACTTTATGAAGACCTGTTGAGTGCACTGGGGAGCCATCTGCATTGACTGGTAAAGGAACAGGTGAAAACAGAGGGGAGGAAAACCTAAAGAAAAAAAAAAAATCTAAATCTACCCACACATCTAACATTTCCTTCCCCCAGACAGACAATGCTGCTGTCCAAAATTCCCCCTTCATCCAGAGTGGGGCCAGATCACCAGGTAAAACAAAGGGGGGGAGAAAACTATTGCAGCCACCACACCTAATGATTGGTAAGTTGCAATATATTAAAATCTGGGGTTTAATACCACATTAACTGTGGTAGATCTTTTAGCCTAGGGTTTCATCAACAGTTTCAGAGATGGTTAGATCTGTAGATTCTTGGAAACCTAATAACACAAGCAAATAATGAGCTTTAGGTAGAGAACTCATTTCAGTATATTTTCCTTCATTTTAGGTTTGTATACTGTCTCAATAACATTCTCTCAATTTGCTTTTGATGTTGGGTATCCCACATACAGTATGTACTGTTTGCATTATGTTTAAAAATGAAAGTGGTTTTCAAGTCAAAATAGTTTTTTACCTTTTTTAATGCATGCATGCACTTTTCCGGCTACAGCACCGCTTTCAAAGGAGATACTGAGGGCAGCAGAAGCCATAGGCCTCGTGTTACTGCTAGTCAAAATTGTGTGGGGAGTTAACTATGGGAGCTGGGCGACTTAACTATGGATGCACGGGTGCCCCCTTAGCACCCCACTTGCTAAGGGGACACGAGGAGGAGGGAGAAGGGGACAACTCTGGTAGGAGACCGCCAAAGAGGTAGTAAGGGACCACTCTGTGCAATATCATTGCACAGAGCAGGTAAAAAATAACATTTTTTTTTTAATTTGAGCCAAAAAAATGACCTTTTAGTATTACTTTAAATGCTGTATTAGTATCCAGTCTGTACTGTCTGTGTTATTAGCATGTTTTTTATTTATCCTTCTCTGTATAATAACTTCCATGTTTACATTAGTTGAAGCAGTTGGTGGAAAAGCCTTGCCTTGCATTGTTGATGTAAGAGATGAAAAACAAATCAGTGAAGCTGTGCAAAAAGCAGTGAGCACATTTGGAGGTAAGAATTGTTGTTGACCTGTAACTTATTTCAGATACAGTCTTAAGAGTTCCATCAAAGTCTATCTTTAAAATAGCATGGCTGTTATAAGCAGAAGTTGTCCACTTTTTTTTCACTGCCTGTGCTAGTAGAAAGTAAAAGTTGGTTAAGGTATGCGGGTGAGGTTTGGTAATAGCATATACATATCAAAATATAAGAAAACGTAAAAGTTTCCCTTTCTGCAGAACCTGCAGTTTATTGGGACCAAATTTTTGGAACATGTACGTTTTTAGTGTCCTGACATATCTGATCTAAAAAACCATGGTGCTATGCTTTGGAACTCTCTGGGCATGGGCTGGCTGGAGCCAAGAAGCTTGTGCCCAGTCTTTTGCAAGTATCCCTACAATGCGGTTTGGGGTTCACTGCGTAATGCTTCTAAGCTGTAGCTTGTGATTTTACATCTTTGGCGACAGCTGAAGGACAACTCAAGCAAAGTATTAATATATTAGGCAAGAACAAAGTCCATAGTTAGGTATGCACCAGGGAGGTGGCATTCAGGCATACAAGCAAATAGAAACCAGGGATAGGGTCATAGCCAGAATAGCAGCCAGAAGTCACAAATTGGGATGCTGACAAGGACAAACCAAAAACCTTTGGTGAGACAGTGTCCCAATAGCTAGAGCTGGTTAAGGCTCTAAACACATACATATTGCCAATCTAAGTTTATAAATCCTAATTTACATATCAGATTTAGAAAGTATTTGGCAAGATGATTTCTTGAGACCCTTAACCAGTTGCCCCAGAACATTATATATTTTTTGAAAGCAAAGGCCTTGTAGAATACAAAATGTAGTTGTTGAAATTTTTTTATGTTACGCATTATTTGTGCAACTCTTTATTGAATATTTTTAAAATACACTAAAATGCAGTCTGTTGTACACAAATACAATTTAATCACCCATTTTTCGTACATAATAAAATATGAGGTACTGCAGGGGAAATGGGTAAGAAACATGTCAAGCCTAAGAACTGCAAAATGGCAAAAAATTACGGTACCAAAATTTTATCTATAGGCAATGCTTTAAATGCCTTTTACAGCCTTTTTTTTTTTTTCTTTCACATTACATTTATGGGATGGCAACAAAATTACAGACAAATCAAGTAGGCAGTTTATCAGTTTAGAGCAGTGGTTCTTAACCTGGGTTCGATCGAACCCCAGGGGTTCGGTGAGTCAGTCTCGCGGGTTCGGCGGAGGTGAAGACCCACACCCGACTCATATGATTCGTGCAGTAAATATTCATTATTATGTTTTTGTGTGAAAATCGTGTTTTAATGGTTTTGTTCATTTTGTGCACCTATGTATAAATATGTACCTAAATATATACCTATGTTTTTTGAATTTGAAAAATCATATTTTATTTTTCCAATTAAGAAGGGTTTGGTGAATACGCATATGAAACTGGTGGGGGTCAGTACCTCCAACAAGGTTAAGAACCACTGGTTTAGAGTAAACCGTATATGATGGTCCTAGAATTGTTTTCACTTAAATGTTTGTGGAAATATATAATGTGTAGTGAATCGTGATTTTCATACACTTGTGTGCAGCGATGGGGGTGATTTAAATTTTTAGCAAATTTTATTCTAATTTAGATTTTTTTTTTTCCCCAAATTTAACTTTATTGCTATCACATGTGGGCTAACCAGCTCCCTATGTGATAGCATGCAGGTGACTGTCCTCTTTATGGAAATGTTGGTCTATTGGGAAGGGGGAGGTGGCAGGGGGGGCTCACTGCCTGCACAGTAAAAGCAGTACAGCTGCCTTGATCACATTTACATGACAGCCAGGAGCCGATAGAGCAAATAAATACAACCTCATAGCTGCTACTGCATCCATGAGCTTGTAAACCGCACAAGGGGCAGTACTTAAATTCAATGTTACATGTCCCTTGTGCTGCTGACTGGTCTGTTAGTTGAAATCTGAAATCCTTTTCTAAATGTGTGCATTGGAGGTTTCTTGACCTCCTGTTTCTAAAAAAAAAAGTTGCAAGAAAACTCTGTCTCCAAACTTTGAAACAATTGTTGAGTCCGTGTAGAATGAATTCTGATGGAATACTGGTTGTCCTTTTTTGTGAGAAAGGATCTCGGTGCTGAGATACTATTGTCATTAGGGATATTGGTTTCTAATGAGGTAATGTCCATTCTGGCCAAAAGGCACCCAGGAGACAGAAAATAGTTCCAGAAAAAAGTGCCCAGTGTCTGAGATAAGAGGGCAGTGACACCACAAGGGGCTGTAGAGATAAAAAGAATTTGGTCGGTGGTTGCAGACAGTCTGAGACAGATTGTCAATATTGGAATGGACTAAAACCTTTATGGATTTTCGGCAATCCATACAGCGCTGGAAAAGACGGAGTTTAAATATGAGTTAACTCTGCAGTGTCCAGTGAAATGTAACCACAGGTGACTCCAATGTCACTAAGCTGTAACATTTCCTTCTGGATAGTAGCATTACTGATTGAGTGACAGTCCCAGGGGGACTTGGTTATGAGATCATTATTTGGTCTAAGTTTTGTATGTCTTCACTTCTTGTGTTCTGTGTGCTAACTTGAGATAGGGGTTCCTTGCTTCCCTGAAAGTGCAGCATGAAGTGTTAACAGATATTAGGTTTTATTGCAGTCTTTGTCCCTGTTGGGGAGAGTCATCTCTAGGTCTGTGGACAACATTGGTCTGGTGTCACCAACAAAACTGAGGGAAAATCCAACATTTTGAGTTTTCATCAGAACAGTAATCGAAGGGAAATCCTCCAGTGGGGACATTTGTTTCAGAGGCAGCTGGTCAAGAAAGACGAATGCCCTAACTTGGGAGAGGTTTTTCTCTTCCTATTGTGTCTATGGAATGCGGCAATAAAAAAAATTAAAATAAATAAATGGAGGGGTAAATGGAAAAACACATTTTTACTGTAATTATATTTTTAATGAATGAAACCTTCTTTTTTTTTTTTTTTTCCCCCTCATCTTCAAATGCAAATTGTCACCTAGAGTTTTCTTTCTCTAATCCCCCTTCCTTTTAATATTTTAGGCTGCAGTCAGACAAATTCACAGCTCTTTAGCCAGCTCACACAGGTGTGCATTTTCAGTGCAGTGGGATTTTAAAGATCGCAGGCTTTTTTCCATGTGTTGAAATAAATGGACTGCCTTGTAAGCAGCCGCATAGATGTGAACAAAGGGTTCCTTCACATGAGGTTGGGAATGCTAAAACCATGCGGTTGAACATGTTTTTACCACCCCCCAACTGCTTTCCGTTTAGCTGCCGTGGCAACAGCCAGGGACATACACATGCTGTGGCTGAAAGTATACCCCCAGGTGAATGGGGCTGCACTTCAATCTGAACACATACATACATATTTAACAACTTCAGTTATGGGCACTTTTACCCCCTTCCTACCCAGGCCAACTTTCAGCTTTCAGCACTCTTTGAATGACAATGCGTGGTCATGCAATGCTGTACCCAAACTAAATTTTTATCATTTTGTTCACACAACTAGAGCTTTCTTTTGGTGGCATTTTTTTTTCAATATTTATTGATTTTCAACAAAATTCATTTTCTCCGATTAAAAAAGAAAACAAAACAATATCATTTTACTACAATACTTATCTCCCTAAAATATCTCTATTTCCCCCCCCCCCCCCCTCCCATCCAACCACTCTGCATTTTTCCCACCTCCTCTCTATAAAAAGCAATCAAAGTATATCTAATAGGATATTATATCTTCATACATTTCACCTTCACTTTAAAATCTTCCCATTTTCTCCATTTTGCATAATATGTCCCCATCTTATCTACATGCATATAATAAAGTTTCTCCATCTCAAAAATCTGATTCACTCTAACTACCCATTCCTCTTCCGTCGGCACTTCCTTTTTTCGCCAAAACCTGGGTATTGGACTCTTCGCTGCACTTAAAAAATACCATATACCCGAATCCTTATACACTTTCACTGATAACTCCGTATTGTGGAAAAGACAAACCTCTGGGTCTAATCTAATATTAATTTCAGTGATCCTCCCCACTAAGTGAACTATTTTCTTCCAAAATGTTTGTATTTTTGAGCACTCCCACCATATATGATACAGCGTGCCTATCTCTCCACAGCCCCTCCAACACAATGGTGAAATCACCCATTCATTTTATGTTCAACATTCGGTGTAATGTGCCATCTTATCAAACACTTGTAATTTATTTCCACTTCTCGCATACTAATATTTTCATGAATTAATCTATATATTTTCTTCTGCTTCCCCTCATCTATTTCCATTCCTAAATCTTTCCCATTTCCCTATATACATCGGTTTTGTGCTAGTGTCTAAATCAGTGAAAATCTTATATATTTTAGCAATTCCATGTTTCCCATCTCCCCGTGATTCTAACAACCTTTCAAATGGATTCCAATCCTTTCTAGTTCTCAAAGGTTTCGGGAGTCTCCCAACAAAGTGCTTCAATTGGTGATATCGCCACTCATCTATCCTACTGAAAACCTCTCCTTTTTTTTTTTCCAACTCTTTAAATGATCCCAATTCTTCCCCCACCATTATATCTCTCAATTGTGCATCTTCCTTTATAATCCATTTTCCTGTAATACCCTCTCTACCTGGGACTCTGTGTTCCTTAGTGGCATTAACAGTGAATTAAAAACCCACCCCTTCTGTCTGTGCAATATATCCCAAACTCTTAAAACATTTAAAGTGTACAAACTTGTGTTAGCATCCAATCCCCTATATTGTGCGGGCACCCATATAATCCTACTTAAATTCGTTCCACTCTGTGTATTTTCGATTTTTAACCGAACTTTCCCTGGATTGTGCGTCCAATCAAAAATTCTCGCCATTATTACAGATTTATAATATCTTTTAAAGTTTGGTACTCCCAAACCACCCCTCTTTATTTCTCAATGTTTCATAACATATTCTAGGTTTTTTGTTCCTCCATATATATCTTGTTATCATTTTTTTAAGTTCATTAAAATATACCTCTGGAAGTTTGATTGGAACCATTTGAAATTTATATAAGACTTTGGGTACAATTACCATTTTTATCATATTTATGCGTCCTATCCAAGACGGGTTTCCTCCCCCTAATCTCTTTAATTCCTCTTTTAGTCTCGTTTTAATAGTGAAATATAATTTAACTTATAAAAATTCTTATATGAAGCAGAAAGTTTTACCCCTAGATACTTTAATCCTTTTTTTCTCCATACGAAGGGAAATTCTTCTTGTATCTTTTCTTTTTCACTATTTGTAAGATTTATGTTTAAGATCTCAGTTTTTGTCCGGTTAATTTTTAAGTTTGATAGCTCCCATTATTCCTTCAATATCCTCATTAAATTTGGGAGTGTTTATCCTAGGACTTCCCACATAGAACATCACATCTTCCGCATAGGCCGCTACTTTATGTTCTCTATCTCCTATCTGTATTCCCTTTATATCTATGTTCCTCCTTATTGTAGACAGCAAAGGCTTCAAAGATAAAACATACAACAATGGACATCCCTGTCTTGTTCCATTTGACATCCCAAAAAACTCCGACCTTTCTCCATTAACCACAATAGCTGCTGAAGGTCTCCTATATAACTTTCCAATCCACTCTCTTATTCTAACCAGCCCTAGCGCTTCCAAGTTGTCCATCATAAATCCCCAGTTCACTCTATCAAATGCTTTTTCGGCGTCGATTGACAGCAGCACCATCGGGGTTTTCCCTTTTCTACTTTTCTGAATAAGCAACAATGATCTCAAGCCGTTATCTCTGCCTTCTCTCCCTGGGACGAACCCCACCTGATCCCCATGTATCCAATCAGGCATTAAATCCTTTAACCTGTTTGCCAATACCTTTTGCTTACAATTTTTAGTATCTACATTCAACAATGAAATTGGTCTATAGCTTGAACACTGGGAGGCATCCTTATCTTCCTTATGAATTAAGACTACATTAGCCTGTAGGGATTCTCACCTCATTTCTATCTCACCCCCAGGGCGTTCATATATATCTTCAGTTTGGGTATTAAAAAATATAAAGAATTGTTATAGTATTTCACAGTATACCCATCTGGCCCTGGGCTTTTCCCCACCATAGTACTTTTTAATGCTATTTTTATTCTTGTGTGATTTCTGATTCTAGGGAGTCCAATTGTACTTCGCTTTGTTTTGGTAAACCTGTATTTTTTAAGTATGTCCTTCTTTTTTCACTATTTTCTGTTTCAGCATTATTTTATAGTATCTTGGGAGATATTATACAGCTTACTATAATATTCCTTAAATACTCTAGCAATATCTTTAGTTGAGTGAACCAATTCACCCTTGGGGTTTCTTATTTTTTCTATGTAATTCCTATTTTTCTTTTTCCTTAAGGCTCTCATTAAGTACTTTCCCGGCCTATCTCCCCATCTATACCTTTCGCTTATTACTTTATTGAAGACTCTCCTTTTTTCCTCTTCCATCAAGGTCTCTAGCTCTTCTTTTTTTTTTATTACCTTCTGCATTATCTCTTTAGATATTTTACTTTTATGTACCTGTTCAAGATTAAATATTTCCTTTAGAAGTCCGCTAATTTCCCCCCCCCCTTTTTGTTTTTTTTCTTTTTTGCCCCCATTGCAATGAGTAACCCTCTAATGTAAGCCTTATGGGCCTCCCACACTGTAGCCACTAACACGTCTCCTGTATCATTCTCCTCAAAAAATCGTTTGATTTCCACCTCGATCCTCTGATCAATCTCATGATCCAGAAGAAGTGCCTCATTCATCTTCCAAGCTAAACCTCCCTTCACCTCTCTTCCCCATCTTGATTTCATTGTGACAGGGGCATGATCTGATAAAGACATTACTTCTATTTTTACTTCTACTGCAAACTCTATGAATCGATGTTCAATCAGTATATAGTCCAATCTAGAGTATGTCTCGTGCGTGTGAGAAGAAGGTATAGTCTCTGTCTTTCATGTGCCTAATTCTCCATATATTGACCAATTGGCACTCATGTATCAACTTCTTTAATGATTTCAGAGACCTACTCTCCTCCCTCTGGACAGAAGAGGTTGTATCCATCCGCAGGTCCATACAGACATTAAAATCTCCAGCCACTATCAGACGGCCTTTTTTAAAATCCATCAATTTTTTCAATACTCCCTTCAAAAATATCTCCGGCTTCTTATTTGGACAGTATATATTAGCCATTGTGCACTCAATTTCTTGCAATTTGCCCTTCAGAAACAGAAATCTTCCCTCAGGATCCATCATTCTATTCTCCAACTCAAACCTTATATTCTTTGCGAACCCTATAGCACCCCCTTTGCTCTTTTTAATTGGTGAATCTGCATAGTACCATACCGGGTAATGTCTAGTATTCAGCCTAACATTTGACTCTATCTCTAGGTGTGTCTCCTGTATAACAAAAAACACTGAAGATGTTCTGTGTTGCAACTCTCTAAACAACCTAAATCTCTTCCCAGGACAGTACAACCCATTTACATTGTAAGTTACAAACTGTACTTCTTCCATATTACTCTTTTCCTCCAACTCCTTCTCCCTTCTCCCCCTACTCTCATAGCTTCTTCCAGCCTGCTGAGTGTTAATCCTAATACCCCCCTCCCTCTCTTCCCCCCCCCCCCCATCCTCCTCACAACACCCGCCCTCCCCCTTTTTAGGCTTAAAGTTTGCCTACTAATCCTTTGTGAGCCAAAACCTACCTTAGATTCTTAGATTTAAGACCTTGGGGTTGAACTCTGTCCATGTACGGCTCTCCTTTTCCCAGCCCCCCCCCCCCCCATCCCCTTTTTGTATGTAATTCAATAATTTCTCACGGACACTTAAAACAGAACAGAGAAATCATAAAGAGAGAGAGGAGGAAGGGAGGAGAGAGGAGAAAAAAACAAAAAAAAACCCTCAATCATCTCCACCGTTCCCTTCCCTACTTTCCCCCTCTTACTAGCTGCCAATCCTCTTTTCCTATAGCCCCTGTATCTCCTCCTTCTTCCAACCCTGGTAACTTTGTTCTCTGTAAGTCAAGTCTATCACAAAAGTCTCTTAAGTCCTCAGGAAATCTCAGAATAGCCGTGAGTCCATTTTTCCATCTGATTAAGCTCGCCTGGGCTCCCCATCTATAATGCACATTCTGTTTTCTCATCTGATCTACCAGGGGTTTTAAAGATCTCTTTCTCCATAATGTCTCCGGTGCTAAGTCCGCAAAAATTTGAATGTTTATTTCTTCATACTTGATACTTGTTCTTCCCTTTTGATTTTCTTCCAAATCTCTTCTTTATCACTCAGCCTATGAAATTGGATAATTCTATCTCTCGATCTTTCTCTAGCATTTCCTTGTTGAACTTTTCCTATTCTGAATGCACTGTCCAATTTAAACATTTCTGAAATAGATCTGTCCATTATGGAGTTTAAGATTTTACTCATTAACCCTTTCAAGTCCTCTCCCTGTGAACTCTCTGGGACTCCCCGTATCTTGAGATTATTCCTTCTATCTCTATTTTCTTGAGCCTCTATTTTATAAAGCAATTTTTTTTTATCTTTCCTGATTTCCAGTGTCCGTTTTTTTAAGTTCTCAGATATCTTGGGCATGATTTTTAAGTTTTTCCTCAGTTTCTTCCACTCTGCATAACAATTGCCCAAAATCATTCCGTATCGTTGCTATTTCTTGCTTTATTGACTTTTCCAAGTTTTTAAACATTTCTGCCATCTTTCTTATTCGGCACTTGCAATTCCCTTTCGAATTCTCTCGTCTCCATATTTTCTATCATATGTTGACTGCCATTGTCCATTCCTAGGGATAGTCTAGGACTTTTTTCCAAACTAATTTCCAATTCGCTCTTTTCATTTATCCACAGGGGTCTTTCTGGGGTCACATTTCCCTGAGACGTATACTTTTTAATCAAGCCGGCCTGGGCTCCCTTGGCCCCGCTTCCTTTTAACATTTTTTTTTTCTTCATATCTTCTGAAAGGCTGACCTCTTCTACAGCCATCAGGGAAAACTCAAATAGACACTGGGGACCTGGATTTATCCTACTATTTAAATGTCCACTTAAACTTTCATTTTCATTTCTAGGGTCATTTATCTTATTCCACTTTACTCTTCCACGCCTTCAATCCCCCTGGGAATCCCCCTTTTTCACTTCACACACTGTTCCTTTGTGCCATACCAAACTATATACAATTGAGCAAAAGCCGCTCTCGCTCCCCCTCCTCTTCTTTACTTCTTCTGTGAGATGACTCAGGCTACTCTTATTGGTCTCTCCAGGCACTTTTCCTTTCCTTTAGGGGGGAATCCTCAGGGTATCTCGATTTAAGTACTTAGGGGTCGGGCAGGGCATCCGCTTCGCCCACCAACTGGGAATCCGAGGAATAGACTGGGGAGCAAGCTGGGGAACCGGCATCGTCTCTCTCTCTCTCCTCCGGACGCTGGCCGGCTTCTCCTCCTCCCAGTGCTCCCTTGCGACTGCCCACGTGGTTCCACCTCGTCACACCGTTTCCCTGGCAACATGACGCTCTCTCCAGGATCCCCGCTGCAAGCCTCGCTCGGAGCCTCGGAGGGAGCGACAGCCGGATCCCGCTCTCATCTCACGGGCACCACTGCACCACCAAGGCCAAGACCCTCTTTCTTACAGGTAAGTCCGGGATAGAAGGCTATCACCGCTAGGCCATAGGGGAGGATTTGGGATCGGAGGTTTTCCGGAGAGCCCCTACATCGTGCTCTCCAACGCCGCCATGCACAGGCCCCGCCCCCAATCTGATACTTCCCTGGAGTCTTTTGGTGGCATTTAATCACCGCTGGGTTTTTAGTTTTTTGCCAAATTAATGAAAAAAGACTGAAAATTTTCTTCAATCCTGTTATAAAATTTTGCAAATAAATAATTGTTCTTCATAAATTTAGGCGAAGATGTATTCTGCAACATTTCTTTGGTGAAAATAACCCAAATCATTATTTAGTCTGTAGGAAAGTTATGGTATATATCGATCAATCTTGAAGTACTGAGGGCCAGTCTAATTTCTTAAAGCCCAAAAATTTTTCAAAGTAGAAAGTCCAACGTATTTAATAAGAGGCATGGCGAGTATTTTGAAGTTGTAAATTCTTAAAATTTTTTGTCACCAGTGCAGTACAGCGTCGTCATATAACTGTTGTGGCGGTGATCAGGGACACCGACTAGTGACAGTACGAGCAAAAAAAAAAAATGTTTCAAGTTATCTTATCTTTATTTTTTATTACATTTTTTTAAAAAATTTTTATGATTTTTTTTTTTTAATTTGTTTTTTTTCATAGCACAGTGACCAGAGTAGTAGAATGTTACCACAGAAGTGATCAGAATTTTATTTTGCACATTTTGATTGCTATAAGCAAGCATTCAACTGAATGAAATCGATTCAATCAGGTTTTTTTGTTGTGATTAGCTGTGATTGGCCACAGCTAATCACATGACACAGATGGGCTGTGATTGGCCCAGTCTGTACCATGTGATTACTTTGACCAACCACAGCTAGTGACACAATTGTGTACAATGGATGGCATGAAAGGAAACCATCCATTGTTTACTTTTGTCATGTGAGCTGCTGTGATTGGTCCCAGCGGTTACATGGTACTGGCAATGGGCCGATACACAGATCTGTCATCTTGTCCCTTGGACACAGCCGGTGACAGATCTCAGCACGGCAGGACGTCATATGATGCCCATCCGGATGAATGAGAGCCTCGCTCGGCCATCATTTTGCTACTGGCCGGCGGGAACTGGTTAAGCACAGAAGCGCAAATACACAACCCTAAAACCTGCCGTACTACCTGCACTCAATTCCGTGCTGTACTGTCGGGTACTGCCCTGTAGGGGGAGATTTAGAGCTCAGAAAGCTGCCTCTTTCTTCCACTGCTTTCACTTCACTGTGCTAACCAACTCCTGCTGTGCCATTGTACAGTTTTGCAGAGGAGCAGGAGCTCTGTCTGATTTGGCAGTCTTTGTCAACAAGGATGCCCTGGCACTTCTGACAACCTCAGGTGGCACTCTAGTTGTGAGAGAATGTTGTAGACACTATTTAAAGTGACAGTGTTGCAAAGACAGTGTTTTCAAATAAAGGCGTATTATGTTATAGTCTTGCAGCTGACAATTAAAAGAGAAATATGGGGTTTAAAAAAAAACCCCAAAACAGACAGTTATACTCGCCAAGGTGGATGCAGCATCCATGCTGCAACTGTCCCCCGCTGGTTCTAAGAATGAGAAAAATCATTTTTTTCCCTCTGCATCCTTAGTTACATTACTTATCTGTAATTAAGTATGCCACATGATGTGCACGCTGCTGGATTCTGTAGAAATGCTCACTGCAGGGCTGCCCTGTCCTCTTCCTGCTGCTGAACGTTTGGTACTGTGGGGGGTTAACAGCTTCGGGTCTCAGGGCTACTCTAAAGCCAATTATAACACAATGAGAAAATTGGACGAAAAATACCGCTTTCAGAGCAATCGTCCAATAATCTGATCGTTGGTACACAGCTTTCGGAGTTGATCAAGGCAGTTCATGCAAAATTATCTGAATGGACAAGCGTGAATTTTTCTTGTACACTACCAGAACAAATTATTTTTGTTTATTCAGTACAGTATTCATCTGACAAAAATTAAGTGACCAAGACCGCGCATGCTAAAAAACTGAAAGACTTGCAACTGTTACAAAAAGAACAAAACGAAAGAATACAACACATTGCATCACTTCTGAAATTGTTTTCTGTCGAATTTTTGTAACCTTTTAATTTTCGATATAAGACTAGCATGCAATAAAACGGATGATCATTCATCTGATATTCTCATCGTGTGTAGGAGGCTTCAAGCTGATCCAACGTAGACAGTCACCAACCCCCCTGCCCGCTCTCTCTTCCACTGTGTAAAGTTCTGCCACTGATTACATTCCTGTAACATGATATGATGGATAGTCTGGTCCATCACAGGATTCTCTTTGCCATTTGGAGAGTTTACCTTCGCTTCTTCTCCAAAAACAGGAAGTGTGCAGAGATAAACTAGCCAAGTAGTGGATGGAGTTGGCAGCCACAGCACACTGCAGGGAGATGCACACAGCCGATACACTCAGTTTGACTCTAAATCTGCTGACCTACTGTATCTGTCCTGTACAAGTCACACTTGGAAAGCTGTTACTAGTAGCTGCAGTCACACTTTAGTTGAGTGTCTTTTGGCCATTTTTTTCATTTTTTTTTTTTTACACCCTACTGTCTTTCAGGACAGCACCCTTGAGAGACCTTGGTTCCTCCGCACCTGAGGAAACACCACCTCCACCTAGACTAAAATGCAGCCTCCCCACTAGGTCCTCAGTAATGGTGTTTCCTCTGGTGGGGAGACACGACTTAGAAGCCCTTCCAGGGCCTCGGAGACTAGGGGGAAGGGACCGGGTGTGGTCTGCGATTTTCCACCCCCCCCCTCCTCGGTGGGGGCCCAGTTTAGTCCTTTGGGGGCAGAGGTGGGGGGTGCCTTACCTCCTGCTCTCTGGCCTGGCTTCTGCCTGGGGAGGAGAGAGGTGCTGGGAGGCCCATAGGAGAAGTGCCACTGCTCCCTGTAGACGCTGGCGGTGGAGCTTTCACTGGGCTGGATGGCGGGGAACATCACTTCTGGCTGAGAGCAGGACTTCCTCCTGGTGCACGGCTTCCGGCCGTGGCACCGTGATAGCAGACTAAAGATTGGGCTGATGCAGGGAGCTGCAACCTGCAAAGGCAGGCTACGCAGACCTTGGGGTGGACCACCACATCAGGACATGTCCGGAGCAGAGGCACCAGCCAGACTCGGGCAGCCCAGAGGAGCATCTTCCCCTACCTGTTTGGCCCCTAGCTCCACAGGGGTGTCCTCAGTCCTTCTGGTGGTAGGAGTGACAGAGCAGGGGGTTGGGGGGTCTCAGTCTAGGAGATTCCAATGCCCTGCTAGGCGCTGCCCTTGTGTGGGGGGGGGGGGGTCCTGGAAGGATGTGATGTAATGGGCGGACTTTTCTGTGTGTTCTAGGTGAAAGCCAGAGAGAAGCCGCACCACGGGACTTGTGCAGGGTGGCACTTAAAACTCCTGGACTAAGGTGCTATGCGGGTCTTGTATAGAGTGCCTTAGTAAGGAGGAAGCTCCTTCCCAGGAGGACTTGGTTAACTCAGTTAAGTAGTTGACAGCCACTTTGATTCTTTATAGGTCCCTGGTAGAGAATTTATTTCTGCCCCAGGCACAGAGCTTCCTCCCTTCCCATCAACAGTCTAAGGCATCAGTCCTTCAGGTTTCCCCAGCGACCAGTGAAAACCGTTCTTTGCTAAATCCCTTAAATGCAGTTTTCCCTTTTGATGAGGATTCATCCTCTGTATGGAATAAGAGCCCTAAGCTTGATGCGGCGTTCTCCGAAGTTGCCAGAAAGACTGACCTAGCTTTTGAGCATATGGGGGTGTTGTCTGACACCATGGACAGGAGGGTGGATTCTCTTCTTCATAAGTCCTGGGACTCCACACCATCCAACTTAAAGCCTGCCATGGCCACTACAGTGGTAGCTCGGATCATGGGATACTGGCTCACACAGTTACAGGCCCATATTGTCGCAGGTTCCCTGAGAATAAATCCTAGTCTCTTTTTCCACCTTATTGCAGGGTGTCTTATATTGCTGGCGCTTCAGCAGAGTCAGTGAAGATGACTGCAAGGTCGGCGGCCTTGACTAATTCAGCCCGCAAAGTCCTGTGGCTTAAGACCTGGCAAGGGGACGTTACCTCCAAAGTTAAACTCTGTGGCATGCTGTTCACAGGGGATCTTCTTTTTGGGCCCGGTCTTGAAATGGTGTTGGACCGCACCGCTGACACGAAAAAGGCCTTTCTGCTTAAGAAAAAACCCCAGGCGCAAAGGAGGAAGATATTTTGCCCCCAAAAGCAGGTACAAGCCAAAAGGCCAGAGGAGCAGAAGAGGCCCTGGAGGCAGAATGGGAGAGGCAGGGGAGGAATGATTTTTCTGTCCTGAGCAGCTCCGACAGTCTCAAAAAGGTTTGGAAACTTAACAGATGGTGTGTCCAAACTTTCTTTGAAGTGCATAGTCTAGTATCATAGTCTTGGAATTCCTGCAGGCTGGGGTCGACAAAGGGCTAACAGTGAGTACTCTAAAATGCCAGGTCTCAACTCTTAGCGTGTTTCTGGAGTCGCCCTTGGCCAGGGACGAGCCTGTGATGAGGTTTTTTTAAGTTCTTGACCAGACAAAAGATAGTGAGAGGGCGGCCATTTCCGAAATGGGATCTGACCACGTCAACGTGTTGACAGGTTCCCTGTTTTGAGTCTTCAGGTTTGGATTCCCTGAGAATTGTGACCTTCAAGACAGTATTTTTGGTAGCTATTACCACAGCTAGAAGAGTAAGTGAGTTGGAAGCCCTATCAGTCAGGCACCCCTTCCTCCAGATTTTTTCAGATAGGGTAGAACTCAACCTTTTTACCCAAGTTAGCCTCAAGTTTTCATTGGGGCCAAGAAATAACTTTTACCGTTGTTTTTTTCTCATCCTGTGTGTGACCAAAAAATGAAATTTCACTTGTTGGATGTTAAGAGATGTATTCTTCATTATTTAGATAGGACTAAAGATGTCAGGAAGTCAGTTTCCATTTATGTATTATTTTCAGGGGCAAAACAGGGTTGTAAGGCCTCTAGATGCACCTTGGCTAGGTGACTGAGACTGGCAATTAGACAGGCATATCTGGCCGAAGGGCTAGAAGTCCCATAAGGCTTTGTGGCTCACTCTAACTGGGCCATGGCGGCCATGTACACTGAACTGACTGGTGCAGCTCCGGGGCAGTTATGCAAAGCAGGTACCTGGTCCAAATACAACACATTGACCTGGTCTCGGTAAAAGAGCAGGTCTTCGGAAGCAAGGTCTTGCAAGTGGTGGTCTTGCCCTAGGGGTAAGTGCTTGCTTATCCTCTCAAGGGTGCTGTCCTGAAAGACGGTAGGGGGAAAAGCAAAGTTGCACTTACCGGCAACTCCTTTTCCAGGAGTCTTTCAGGACACCTCCAGTTACCCACCCTTTTATCGGTTTTGTTGTTTATATAGTTGCGGTTCTTGTGGTGTTTTGTGTCTCCCCAAGTGACCAGAGGTGATCAGGCATGAACTGAGGTCCTTGTGGGGAGGCCGCATTTTAATCTGGGTGCAGGTGGTGTTTCCTCAGGTGGGGAGGAGCCGATGTCTTTCAAGGGTGCTGTCCTGAAAGTCTCCTGGAAAAGGCGTTACTGGTACGTGTAACTTGCTTTTTTTTTAATACTGACATTTACAGGTGTTTTTGCTTGAGCATTTCATGTTTTAATTATTTTTAGCCAATGGAAACCTAGTTACTAGGGAGAAAAAAATGCATGTATGCACATTTTCTGTGTGTTTTTTCAGACCTTTCTATGGAAGTCTTCGGGGTGCAAAAATGCTTGAAGCTTTTTCAACCTATAAGCTTCAAGTAACACTACGCTGGTGTAAACAGGCACATTTGAAAACCATGGCATTTTTTATGTTGTCATTTGGAGCTTTGAGCTGTAAAATGCACAGGGCCTTAGTTTTGCCTGAGGATGCTTACATTTTCTTTTATTTATGTAAACAGGTATAGACATCTTGGTAAACAATGCCAGTGCAATCAGTTTGACTAGTACTGTAGACACCCCGATGAAGAAAGTGGACCTTATGATGGGAATCAACACTAGAGGAACGTATCTCACGTATGTAATGTTTAGTTGCTATTTTGCATTTGAATTGATGGCTAAAGATTAATAAATAAGGTATTTGCTTAGAAAGTAGCCCTTATGATTGGAATCAACACTAGAGGGATGTATGTAATGTTTGGTTGCCATATTGCTTTCAAATTGATGTCTAAAGATTAGTAAATAAGGTATAAATAAATCCGGCTATAGCAGCAAAACCTTGTTAGTGCAGTAAAATGCATTGTTTGTTCATGTACTTTGTATGGTAATGCATATGTGTAGACTGAGCAATAGTGATTTATAAACCTGGAAGAGACCATTGTGTGTTGCCCCTGGGAGCCAAACAGATAAATACACCATTGAAATAAATACAGTATATGAGAGCTGTTTTATTTACTGGGGAATTGTATGTTTTTCCTTCCAGTCCAAAGATTTACATAGCTCTGATATAAACCTTTGCCATTGGTGACTTGGCTTCTCTCTACTGCAGGTAAAGCATATCTAAACTCATGAAAAATTTTATGGCAGCCTACCAGTCCTTAAAGTGGAGCTCCAGTCAAACCAAAAACTGCAGCCACTGACTTTTAAAAAAAACAGTCACAATCCACTTTAAATTTGGTGGTTGCTTTTTAGTTTTTCGCACTTCCTGTCCTAGAGTCCTGTCCTACATTCACTCCCTGCATTTTTGTAGTAGCAGCTTTGTCACGCTAGGACAGGAGGTGTGTTGGAACTACAGACTCCCCCCTACCTGTTTACAACACCAGAATGTGGGCAGCACTAGTTAGTAGTTTAGAGGTGAACTAGACAGGGAGTCTGCAGGAAGTTATGAGCGTAATTCATTTCTGACAGAATCAAAGGGGGAGATTTACTACAACTGGAACACTCAGAATCTGGTGCAGCTGGGCATGGTAGCCAATTAGCTTCTAACTTGAGCTTGTTCAGTTAGGGTGTGAAAATAAAGTCTGGAAGCTGATTGGTTTCTATGCAGAGCTGCACCAGATTTTGCACCATGCAGTTTTAATAAATAACTCCCAAAGTGTTTTTGCACCTCCCAGTTTTATATTTAAAAGGGAGAAAATAAGATGTTCATTGAAAAAGGTCTACATACACTTTAATTCTATACCTTCAGCATTGTAATTTATGTGAATGTGGGGGAAAGTATTGCAGTTATTTAATATTATGGCATAGCATTAAAAAAATGGTGCACTACTCTTCTCAAAACTTCACTCATTTACTGTATGAAAGTACTGGTTTGTGTATGAGGGAGTGTGCATGTGTTTGCATTCAAGTGTGTGTGTGTGTGTGTGTGTGTGTGTGTGTGTGCGCGCACGCGCAAGATTAGCAGTTTGTTCATTTTTGTATATATGTATGGACGTATCTCTGAGGGTATGTGACAGGGAGCTACTGTACATAACAATGCATACATACCAGCAAGAAGATACTGCTTGGGAAAATGTGACTGTACATAGATATGTACTGTGTATAGATACTCCATAGTGATACACAGTATTTCATGGGGAATAATTATGGCATTCAGTTAATTATTGACTAGATATATAGGTACTATCATTAGATGTGATCTCTGTTTATACTAAAATTTTAGCTCTATTCACCTTCAAATATTTTTCTCTTGTGTATATCTAGCTCTCCAACATGTATGAGAAACATTTTGATGTCCTGTGCATAAGAAGTTGGAAAGCACAGTGGTTGTCCTCAGAGTTTTGCATGCGGCCCCCGGCCTATCTTGAGGGGCGCCAGGGATGCCGTGCAAGCACAGCAGTCATGTCAACTGACATAGGCAAGCCCAGCCCATGCATGGCTGTAAGAACATCGGGGATGCCATGCAGACATACAGGCTGCAGCAGCCTACATTGACAAGCCCAGCAAATGCATGTTTGGAGGAATGCCTGGGGGCTGCCATGTTTGCAATAACATTGGTAGCAAGGGTGCCAGTTAAGTAAATGTTGCATAGCCTGATCGAGGGGAGTGGACAATTGCACCCATACCCTTCTCCCACCCCCTATACTACATACATAGGCTACTTGCGTACCAGTGATTAGGGTTGGTACGAATTGTAGTGGCAGTTCCTCCTGCGGTGGTCACTGCACTTTGTCTGCATCCAACAGAAATCACCGCATTTAATCACTGGCTGCGCAGAGAGATGTAAATAAATGCATTTGATATATATTTATACAGACGTCACATCTGCTGTGCAGCAGGAAGGTGAGCAGGGTCTGGACCAGAACAGAACAACTGGCAGACAGCACACATGGTAACATGAGAATGCTATAGCAGAAGGTGAGCAAGGACCAGAAGATCAGCAGAGTTGGCAGACTGGAGCAGGAGGAACTAGGATATGTCACACGTGGTGCGCAATATAGCAAGAGGTGAGCAGGGACCAGAGAAAGTGGTGGATCAGTAGAGCGGGGGATCAGCAGAACTGGGGGTTACCACTGAGCGGGGAATCAGCAGAGCTGGGGGTGCTACTGAGTGAGCAATCTGCTGAATGTGGGTATTAATGAGCTGTGTATCTGCTGAGCGGGGGTACTAATGAGCTGGTTATCTTCTAAATTTGGGTTATAATGAGCTGGGGATCTGTCGAGCTGGGGGTAGTACTGAGCCGGGGTTCTTCTGAGCCCCTTTAAAACAAATAGAAAATAAACACACACAGGGCATTTACAAAGCTTCTTTAAAGCTTCACAGAAGCAATACTGAAGCATACAAAACACATAAAAAATGCATGTTGATGTAGTAGGCACTTTAACCACTTGCTGTCCAGAGGATTTACCTCCCTCCCAAAAAAAGGCCATTTTTCTCCCTACGTCTTCCAGGACAGCCATCTGAGACCTTGGGCTCCTCCCTCCGGATCAGGAAACACACCATCCCCCATGCCTTTAAAAGGCGGGCCTCACATCCAGTTTTTTGTGTTTCCTGAGCCGGAAGGATGCACGCCGTAGGAGCCAGGGTGATCCTCGCACCCTCAGGAAGGCTGGCCTGGAAGGGTGTGGTGCGGTCTGTACCTCCATCCCCGGTGCCTTCCACGTGGT
Organism: Staurois parvus; assembly: GCF_062004578.1. Taxonomy (NCBI): domain Eukaryota; kingdom Metazoa; phylum Chordata; class Amphibia; order Anura; family Ranidae; genus Staurois; species Staurois parvus. The sequence continues at coordinate 16,004,227 of NW_028317892.1, read as the reverse complement.
GGGGCTGGCATCTGGTGGTGTCCTTCAGGCCCAGGTGGGTAACCGGCGCTGCCGCATGTCACTGGGGCTTGCCCTGATCGTGGCCTCTCCTCTGACCCGGCATTCAGTTGAATGTGCAGGGGAGAGGCGGGACTTCCGGTTGGGCGCGGCCTTGCGTTCCAGCAACCGGAAGTAGCAGGGCGGATGCGCTCCACAGGCCGGAAGTCCGCCAGTGACGTCGGCGCCGGGCGCCGGAGACGCGGCTCCGATCTCCAGAGGCGCAGGCACCACCAGGGGAATTAAAAAGCCGGTGGGCGTGCGGAGCGGCGGCGCTGTCTCCACGCCAGGGGGACGATGGAAGCAGGACCTTCTCAGGGACCGACCAGGGCCCCTGGACATTCCGATGGTTTTGGACTTTTTTCAGGAGGGGGCAGATAGAGGACTCTCGATCAGCACCTTGAAAGTACAGGCTTCTGCTTTTGAGTATTTTTTTTGCAGTGCTCTTTGCAACAAAATCCCTTTGTAGTTGATTTTTTTAGATCTCTCTCCAGGGCTAGGCCTGCTAAGGTGGGAGGTTGTCCGAGTTGGGATCTGTCTCTGGTCCTAAGGGCTTTGGTTCGAGAACCTTTTGAGCCTTTAGAGGAGTCGGCTTTCAAGTTTTTGACCTTAAAGATAGTTTTTTTTGGTAGCAATCACATCGGCCCGTAGGGTGAGTGAGCTACAGGCGCTCTCAATTAGGGAGCCTTACTTGACCATTCTTAAGGACAGGGTGGTGCTTAGGACTGATCCGGGATTCCTTCATAAAGTATCCTCCTCTTTTCACAGGTCGCAGGATATTGTTCTGCCGACCTTTTGTTCTTCCTCTGAAGGTAAAGAGGAAGAAAGCCTAGGTTTGCTGGATGTAAAGAGGAGTCTTATAATTTATTTAGACAGGTCCAGGGAATTTAGGAAATCGGATTCCCTTTTTGTGTTGTTTTCAGGGCAGAGAAAGGGGTTAGCAGCATCTAAAGCCACGATAGGCAGGTGGATTAGGCTGGCTATCGGGGAATCTTACAAGGTCTTGGGGATTCCGCCTCCTTTTGTTAAGGCCCACTCAACTAGATCCTTGGCAGCGTCCTGGGCGGAGAGGGCCGGGGCTTCGCCGGAGGAAATCTGTAAGGCAGCCACTTGGTCGAGGTTTTCCACCTTCGTGAAGCATTATCGCTTGGATATCCGGTCAGATAAGGAACAGGCGTTCGGACGCAAGGTCCTTCAGGCGGTGGACCCACCCTAAGGGGGTAAGTTCTCGTTTATCGTCTCAGATGGCTGTCCTGGAAGACGTAGGGAGAAAACCAGAGTTAGACTTACCGGTAACTCCTTTTCTACGAGTCTTCCAGGACAGCCGGTAATTCCCACCCTTCTAATGTACAACCGAGAGAGTTAAGGTTGACTGCATGAAAATTGTATTTACCTATATTTGTGTCTTTCAGTGGCTTCCGCTAGTTCTCTTTTAATAACTGGATGTGAGGCCCGCCTTTTAAAGGCATGGGGGATGGTGTGTTTCCTGATCCGGAGGGAGGAGCCCAAGGTCTCAGATGGCTGTCCTGGAAGACTCGTAGAAAAGGAGTTACCGGTAAGTCTAACTCTGGTTTTTTGTCATATGGCGCTACATTATTTTAACTGACAATTGCGCAGTCATGCAACACTGCAGCCAAATGAAATTTAAGTCCATTTCCTGCCCCACAAATAGAGCTTTCCTTCAGTGGTATTTGATCGCCTCTGCGTTTTTTTTGCTTTTTTTTTTTTATAATTTTTTGCGCTAGAAAAAATAATGCCAATTTTGAGAAAACGAAACCTATTTTTGACTTTTTGCTATTAAATGTGTCCAATTAAAAAAAAAAAATTTCAAAATCAAATTGTCATAAATTTAGGCCAAAATGTATTCTGCTAAAAAAAAAAAAAAATCGCAATACGTGTAAATTTAATTGGTTTATGTGAAAGTTATAGCGTCTACAAATGGCAGTATTGGAATTTTTATTTGTATTTTTTTTATACTAGTAATGGCAGCGATCAGCGACTTATAGCAGGACTGCGGCGGGCATTCTGACACTGAGGAAGGGGGGGGGGGGGGACTGAATAACTCACTGCTAATAAAAAGCACTGTCCCTGTACTAATGACACTAGACAGGGGTTAACATCTGGGGCGATCAAAAGGTTAACTGTATGCTGTGTGTGCTTTACACTATAAGCACACTGCTTTGTATGGCTCTGCTATGCAGAGCCATACAAAGCAGTTTACTGGAGCTTACAGGGGAGAGATCTGTGTTGTTTACATACAGGTCTCTCCCCCGTCTGTGATACACAGCAATTGCCGGGTGCTGGCATGGAATCACCGATCGGGACCCAGTGATCGACAGCTGAGGCCACCAATGGCTTCGCAGGTAGCCCCCTACCCGGAAATGCAAAATCGTGTGTGTGTGTGTGTGTGTGTGTGTGTGTGTGTGTGTGTGTGTGTGTGTGTGTGTGTGTGTGTGTGTGTGTGTGTGTGTGTGTGTGTGTGTGTGTGTGTGTGTGTGTGTGTGTGTGTGTGTGTGTGTGTGTGTGTGTGTGTGTGTGTGTGTGTGTGTGTGTGTGTGTGTGCCACGTGACACAACTGATCACAGTGTAAACACAGTTGCCGGTTATTGGCTGCACTTTCCTCATGCTGTCACAGTGTGAGGAAATGAGAGCCGGCAACTGTGAAAGAGGACATCAGTGCAGTCCACCAGCCAATTGATAGGTTGACAGTTTGGTTGAGGACACAAGCAAATGTAGCAATTACCAATTCTGGCATTCCAGGAATGTAACTGTTTTTTGAAACCTTTAAATTGATGGGTTTAGTTCCACTTTATGATTTACTGCTGTTCAGGGGCTCTGGGCTTCAGCAAAATGGCAGCATCCAGCAAAAAGAAACAGAAGCAATGCAGGAGGCAATTTACAGCACACACTAATTGTGGTGGCATAATTTATTATTTCGGAATGTATGTCACTAGGAAAGAACATAATTTTTTTTTTTCAAGTTAAAGTTCCACTTTAATTAGGCAGCCACAATCAATGTGCTTAGTATACTGTATATTACAAAAAATATATATATATCCAAGAGTACAGCCTAGCTGCTCAGTACTTTAGCTTGCTGAAATTGCTGTAGTGAATCCACCCTGCTGCCTTTTTTTTGCAATCCGGTGATTTATGAATTCTTAAAAGGTGAATTTAAGTCTGCAACAATTTAAACATTTGTCCCTTTGCTTGCTGTACAGTTTTCTTCCCTTAGTCTTTTCATCCTTCTCTGCACTGGCCTGTGGGAGAAGTTAGATGGAGCTAGCACATCACTTTCAATACTATTATTTAGCCTTTATAAACTAATACACACAGCTTCACCTAATGTGAACGCTGTAAACCACCAGGTGGGGGTTCAACACCTCCTGAGTCCTGCAAAAGTGATCAGGCAACTATACTGCCTCTTAAATCTTGTTTAGTAAAACAGAAGCAAGCTTTTGGCTGCTTTTGCAGCTGCAAGCTTGTTTTAACCCCTCCAATGCCATGATATTTAAGATATGTCTTTGACAGTGGAAGGGTTTTAAATAATATCCTCTTATTTAATACCAAAAAATGCACTCGGTAGCATTTGTGCTCACTGTGTGGGCTTCAAACAAGACATTAGTGTCCTAAAATCTTTGCAATTGCAACCCAGTGGAAATGTTGCTATTGTGCTAACTTTTGTTCAAGCAAACTCAACTGGATCATATTACACTGGTCATTTATGGCGATTTATTTCTCTTGCCCTCTTTGTAGTGCTGGAAATGAAAAAACTCTAATCTAAAATACTGGAGATGGTTCTAATTTTCACTGTTGGGTATTTTCTTGTTTTTCGTATTGTGTTATATGTTTTAGTGACACGAACTGTCAACATACTTTGTCTCTCTAACCTCTAGATAAGTTGAATCACTGTCTGGGAAATATAAGTGAATGGTTATTCTTTAATAGAAAAATACCTGACTGAAAAGGAAAAGCTGTATTATAGTAGAACTATAGGAAAAACTTTTTTTTTTTCTTATAACCCCTGTCAGATTTTTTTTTTTTGCCATCTATTTCCCATTGCAGAGATTTCCCTTCACTTCCTGTCCCATAGCCAAACAGAAAGTGATAGGAAATCCCTGAAAATTAAGGAAATTCCTATGGGACCCCCAGGTCACCAGAAGTATTGTCACTATTGGATTAGTTCCCCTCTTACTTTTCTGGGGACAACCCAAAATTTGGGATTATTCGTTTTACTTTCACTTTTAATGATAAAGGTAACCAAGACAAATGGTGAATTTCCTTAACAGGAGCACAGACAGCAATAAAAACTGTTAAGCATCCTTATCCTTTTAAATTAAAAGCACATTTTGAGTTTTAGATTTACCATCTCTCTGCATTATGTAAATTAACAGCTTACTTATGGCCTATCCCTTTAGTCAGAACTTTTTTTTTTTTTATATTATATATTGCGGTACATATCAGAATTACAGGAAACAGCATTTGTATATTTTTTTCCTCTTCCAAAAAACCTAGGAAATGGATACATCTGTATGTACAGTGTGTACATATATAAATATAAGCTACTGTGTATGTGTATATCTATCTATCATTCATTCGTATAATCTTGAAATCTGCTACCAGTAAAGGATTATTATTACGCTACAAAAGATACACATAAGCTGAGAAGGGTCCCATCATTTTTGTTCATTACATTTTCATTTGTTTTATTTAACCGCTAGCCTACAGGGCACTTTTACCCCCCTCCTGCCCAGGCCAATTTCCAGCTTTCAGCGCTGTCACACTTTGAATGACAATTGCGCGGTCATGCAACACTGTACCCACATGGAATTTTTATAATTTTTTTTGTGACAGAGCTTTATTTTGGTGGTATTTATTCACCTCTGGGTTTTTTATTTTTTGTTAAACAAACCAAAAACAACTGAAAATTTTGAAGAAGAAAAAAAAATTTTTCTTAGTTTTTGTTATAAAATTTTGTAAATAAGTGATTTTTCTCCTTCGCTGATGTGCGCTAATGCAGTGATGTGCACTGATAGGCTGCACTGATGGACACTGATAGGTGGCACTGATGGGCACTGTTAGGTGGCACTGACACATGGCACTGTTAGGTGGCACTGACACATGGCACTGTTAGGCGGCACTGACACATGGCACTGTTAGGCGGCACTGACACATGGCACTGTTAGGCGGCACTGACACATGGCACTGTTAGGCGGCACTGACACATGGCACTGTTAGGCGGCACTGACACATGGCACTGTTAGGCGGCACTGGTGGCACTGAAAGGCAGCTCAGATGGGCACTGATATGTGGCATTGATGTGCACTGGTAGGCACTGATATGTGGCACTGGCACGAGGCACTGATGGATACTGACAGGTGGCACTGCTGGGGCTACACTGATAATCAGAGCACACTGATCATCAGTGCCCTGATGATCCGTGTACATGTCCCCTCTGCGGAATGCCGATTACCGGCTCTCCTCTCAGCGTGACAGCTCGAGAGGAGAGAATTGCCGATAACCGACATTTCCCTGTTTTACATGTGATCAGCTGTGATTGGACACAGCTGATCACATGACCGAGCCGACATCTTCGGCTCTTTCCGTGATCGGTGATCCGCTGTGTCCGAGGGACACAGTGCACCACAGATCGCGCGCTGCACACTCCCTGAGCCGCGCATGCGCGGTGAGAATGGGAGGACGTCATATGGCGTTCTCCCAGAACGAGAGAACCACCTGCGTCCGTCATATTACTATATGGCGGGCGGGAGGTGGTTAAAATATTCTGTTCATTCAAAAGCAATGGCTGATTTTATTAAATTTGGAATAAACAATGATGAGGACCAATTGCTTTTGTCAATTTCAAGTTGTTGTAGAGAAAATTGTGGGTTCTTTTTCCGTGGAAGAATACCAACAATTTGTCCATGGTTGTAGAGTATGTAGTAAGGTACCACTTTGTTAGATCCATATATAAATGTTTCCTGCTACAATAATGCAGGTGTACATCTTTCTACTAAATGCCATGCATTTTAACTGCTGTTAAACCAAGGGTTTTACACCCCCAGTCAGACTCTGAAGAAAGAATTATAGTTAATTAACCCCCAGAATAACCTTCTACGCCTGCCAAACAATACCGCTTTTGAAGACATTAAACATAGCTCACAAACGTGCGTTGTTTTTTTTCTTGAGAAGAAAAACCCTTTTTAATGTATTTTACAATCACAATTCAGTGTCTTTTGTGTAAAAGAAGCGTCATTAGAAGGAACAATGCGGAGAGCTTTGACACATTTATTAAAATGATAATGCACTGAAGTGTCTTTACTGTGTTTCATACATTGGTGCATTTTCCAGCTGGGGGAATGATGTAGTATAAATAATACTAATAACCAAAGTGTGGTGTGTGTGCAGAATAATAAAATTGGCCTAGATCAAATGCAGTGGAGTGCCGCTATTTAATCAAATGGATTTGAATAACCCTTCAATGCCAAGTGTGTTTTTGCATTATTTTCTACCGCAATCAATATTGGAGAAAATGTACATAAAGTACCCTTTGAATAATCAGGGTGAAAAAAAATTAGTTTGAGATTTGATATAATGCTTAATATATTCGCATGAAGCAGTGATGATGCACATGGTTGCCTCTAAACAGCTGCTTTCCATTACAAATCTTTCAGCACAATATTGTGAAAATGGC
>NW_028317892.1:11855000-11895000 GCF_062004578.1 Staurois parvus | reverse complement strand
AAAGTCTATTGGCTAGGTTGGATTTTTGGGCTAATACCAGTAGATCCCTGGAGAAAGTATCCTCAAGCCTTTGTGATGAGCACAGTCATGCATACTACCATTTTGATATCCAAAAAGAAGATAATTTTGTACATGCTTACCTGTCTCATCATTTAACGTTTAAAGCCAGTTAAAGTGATTGTAAACCCTTACATATACCCAGTGAAGTGACTGGTTCAGGTGATACACAGAGATGAAATAAATAATTCTACATAATTTGTACCTGTTTTTCTGCAGTCTTCTCTTCTCTACATCCATTCAAAGTCCAGAATTTATAAAGCTGTCTGAGCTGTTCAAAAAAGGGGGTGGAGAGCTGGAGAACTCAGTGAAGAGAACCCTGAGGGCTGATTGGAGGGAAGGGACACACCCCCTCCACACAGCTCACAGGAACAGAGCTGAGGCTGTCAATCAGCTGGAGGTCTCTCCCCTGTCACCATTTTTCTCCTGGTGTCAGGAAAACCTGTAAGAAGTTATTTGTGCTGATAGCCAAGGAATGAATCAGGAGACAGATATACTTAGTGCCCTTAATTGAGACAAGTACACATTATAGAGGGAGGTGCTTTGTTCAAATTTCATGTCTGAGGTTTACAACCACTTTAAGCTAATGAATAACAACATAAAAAAAATTATCTTGTTGATTTGAAAAACTGGTATTAGAGGATAGAAAATCCAGTACAAGTTTGCTGAGTCAATTTAGATTTTATAAAAACTTTTAGTTCATTAGTCTTGCAACATGAATGACCAAACCAACTTATTTCTCCAATGAAGATATCACATATGTTTAACTAAAAATGCTGCACTTAATCTGTCCGGCTATCCCCTACCCTAACTGCCTTTAGGCAATCCCTGAAAAACTCAGCTCTTCAGGGAAGCCTATCACTCCTCTGAATAAACATTTATCACTTCCATCAGCTCATCCCCCACAGTTATAACCTTTTGTACCACTTGCTCCACCCTATTAGATTGTAAGCTTTTATGAGTAGGGCCTTCTTAATCCTTTTGTTTTGATTGCATTGCAACTGTACTGTCTCTATTTATATTGTAAAGCGCTATGCAAACTGTTGGTGCTATATAGATCCTGTATAATAATAATAATAATGCACTGAAATCTTAAAATATACACAAATCATCAAAGAGGACAAGGGGACACTCTTTACGTCTCGGGGACAAGAAATTTAATCTCCAAACACGGACAGGTTTCTTCACAGTAAGAGCTGTACAAATGTGAAATATTATACAGTATTTATATAGCACTAAAAGAAATAAACTCCCTCAAGAGTTGGCTCTGGCCAGCTCAGTGGATTGCTTTAAAAAAGGCCTGGATTCTTTCCTAGATACACAGAATATAACTGGTTACTAACATTTATAGGTAAAGTTGATCCAGGGAATATCAGATTGCCTCTCAGAGGATCAGGAAGGATTTTTTTCCCCCGGCAGGAGCAAATTGGATCATGTTTTGCTGGTTTTTTTGCCTTCCTCTGGATCAACTGTGGGTATAGGATTATAACTTTTTTTTTTATGGTTGAACTGGATGGACTTTTGTCTTTTTTCAGCCAGACTAATATGTAACTAACTATGGTGTCCGTTTGTGAACCAGCAGTAATAGATCGCTGCTCAGTTCTCCGGCATTCTCGGAGAACACAGTTCTCCTGTGAATGCCATTTATGAAGCATATGTAGATCAGTTCTCCAAACGAAGGGAGAACGGTCTACAAATGCTGGAAAACGGCTGATTTTACTATAATCTTGCGAGGTTACAGTAAAAGATCAGTTTACTAAGCAGAGGTAAATTATCTCTGCTTAGTTTGCGGTCCCTCTGATTCTCCAGCTCTGGGCTGGAGAATCTGGAGGGAGAACACAGATCTCCAGTGAAGGGCTGAACATGTTCTCCTGAGTGATATAAACTGTGAATGACCAGAGAATAGCTGCGATCCTCTGAATCACAGCTATTCTCTGTGTCATAAAAGGACACCTAAGCAGCGATAATTTACCTCTGCTTAGAAAACTGATCTTTTACTGTAATCGCGTGAGATTATAGTAAAATCAGCCGTTTGCCAGCATTTGTAGACCGTTCTCCAGCGTTTATAGACCTTTCTCCCTTCGTTCGGAGAACTGATCTACACCGCTTCATAAAAGGCATTCACAGGAGAACTGTGTTCTCCGCGAATGCTGGAGAACTGAGCAGCGGTCATTTACCGCTGGTTCATAAACGGACACCTATGTGACACAAAAATCTTCACATTAGTGAAGGCTGATTTCATTTGCCAGTGATGTCACGTCAATAATTGGAATGGTTGTTGTGTGTAACTGCATTGGGTGCATCATGACGGCTTCACTGTATGTTTCAAAGTTCATGTTCCAGATCACTTATAGCTAAATACCTCTTTGGTAATTCAAAAAGAATCTCCATTTGCATTACTGGAAATGAAGGATAAGACATTGAGTTTTAAAGGAAATCTATAATAGAAAAAGGCATTGTGCAGATAATCACATTTTTTATGCTTGTGGCGTTAGCGTTTCTGTGTTTAATGTTGCAATCTAAAATTACCCAGTTTCTGATCCAGCTGAGGATAAGACATCCATACAGATAGTATTTTAAATATCTGTTGTACATATAACATGCCATGTCTGAAATATTGAAAGAGATCTGAGGAATCAATTACAGTAGCTTGCATCTTGTTTCAGATCTTTTAAATTAAGTGTTCTTGATAATGTTGTATCTTGGGACAGATTTTCTAAGTGTCACATGATTAGTAAGTATTGAATTGTTATTATACAATGAGATATGAGCAGAACATTTCTTAGCAAAGGTTTATATAAAAAAAATAACAGCACGCAGCTACAAAACATTTTCTTCTGCTCAGGTTTGTGACTTAACTTTACAAATATAACCTCATAGTAGTGGTGTCTGACATATGTTTCTACAGATCATTAAACTTGAAAACTCCTGGGTTATCACCTTCAAGGGAGCTGCTATCAGGACATTCCCTAGAAGACAAATAGGGTTTTGCTTCACAGCAGTTTATACTAGCAAGTAATTCTTGGGTCTATATTGTACTCATTGTAGTGTAACAGGTAAGGAGGGAAGATGATTTACCAGGGCAACCATATTCAACACCTTGCATTTCAGAGCAGCCTATGTGTGGTTATTTTATAGCAAAACAGTAATGAGTGGAATGTGCTCTCTGTATGCCTTCTTCAGTCTATTTTTTTTCTTTCCTGTTTGAATTTGTAAAGTCCATCATATATGGAGCACCATTTGTGGTAATCAGACCTTATAGATGATAATACCTTGGCCATATCAAATTGCACTTGTTGGAAATTTTCGTTCACTAATTTAGGATCCTTTTCTATGGAAAATAAGAATTACCCTTTTACTAGGCATGCTCCAGAATAAACTGTTTCTACAGTCAATATGATAAGTCATAGCAGGCATGGCTTTCTTAGAAATCTACGTTCTATTATTACCACCCTTTGTTGTAGATCCACCTGTTTATGCCTGAATCTGTTTATATGTTGCTTTCACAATGAACATCGTTTACTTACTAGGGGTTCATTTAAAACCTCTGATTTGTATAATTGGAAATGAAGGCTTCTTAATATTATTATTATTATACAGTATTTATAAAGCGCCAATAGTTCGCTCAGCGCTGTACATTACAGAGGGGGACAGAACATGTGACAGAACAATACCAATACAATGCAAAACATGAGGGGATGGAGGGCCCTGCTCTTTCGAGCTTACAATCTAGGAATACCCTGCATTTATTTATTTATTTATCTAGTTTATATAGCGCCAAAGGGTTTGCTCAGCGCTGTACAATAGAGGGGGGGACAATACATGAAACAGTACAGTAACATCTAACAGCACACGAGGGGTAAGAGGGCCCTACTCTTCGAGCTTACAATCTAGGAGGGAGGGGGTAGTGGTACAGGAGGAAATGGCTGTGGGGGATGGAGTGGTAGGAGGAGGGAAGGGCAGCGGCTGTTAGGTGAGGGTGGGGTAGGCTTCCCTGAAGAGGTGGGTTTTCAGGGAGCGCCTGAAGGTGAGGAGGGAAGGTGACAGTCTGGTGGATTGGGGTAGTGAGTTCCAGAGGATGGGGGAGGACCTGGAGAAGTCTTGCAGTTGTGCGTGGGAGGAGGAGACCAGGGAGCAAGATAGAAGGAGGTCCTGTGAAGAGCGAAGGGTACGGGTAGGGTGGTACCTGGGAATCAGGTCGGTGAGGTAGTTAGGGGCAGTCTTGTGAATGGCCTTATAGGTCAGGGTGAGCAATTTGAATTTAATGCGTTGGGCAATGGGGAGCCAGTGGAGGGAGAGGCAGAGGAGGGTGGCAGAGGTGGAGCGGCTGGTGAGGTGGATGAGTCTGGCAGCTGAGTTCAGGATGGTCTGAAGCGGGGAGAGTTTGCACTGGGGTAGGCCGGTGAGGAGGGAGTTGCAGTAGTCAAGGCGTGAGATAATCAGGGAGTGTACGAGTAGTTTAGTGGTGTCTGGGGTAAGGAAGGAGCGTATCTTGGCGATGTTCCGGAGGTGGAGCCTGCATGTGTTTGTGAGAGATTTGATATGAGGTTGAAAGGAAAGGTTTGAGTCCAGAATGACGTCAAGGACCTTGGCTTGCTGGGCGGGATTGATGGTGGTGGTGTTGGTAGTGATGGAAAGGATGGGGGGGGGGCGCGGGCTGGGGGGAAGACGAGAAGCTCGGTTTTGGAGAGGTTGAGCTTCAGGAAATGGAGCGACATCCAGTCAGAGATGTCGTTTAGGAGGTGAGTGATGCGGGCGGAGAATGTGGGGGTGAGGTGAGGGGTGGAGAGGTAGATTTGAGTATCATCAGCGTAGAGGTGGTAATTGAAGCCGTGGGAGTGTATTTAGTAAACATTTAGTGTTCACTTGACTGAAAAAGTGTGTGTAGACACTTTAAAATAAATAGACATAAATATGCCATATGCCAAAAATAAATTTACAATTGCTCATGCTCAAACTCCAACACCATCAGTACCAGAAATGTCTAATATTGCTACCAGGGCCTATATGCAGTTGGTGGCCCAGTATTTGCCTCTTACACATTTACAAAGCAACCTGGTTACATTTTCCAAGTTCTATACTGCATATAAGGAAAAAACATTGTCCATCATTTTTCCTTACTATAACTAAAGTGATTATAAGCTTATTTATTTATTTCAGGTACTTATATAGTGCCGCCAATTTACACAGTGCTTTACATATATATTGTACATCCACATCAGTCCCTAGCCCTCAAGGGGTGTACAATCTAAGGTCCCTAACTTACATTCATACATACATTGGACAATTTAGACAGGATCCAATTAACCTACCAGCATGTCTTTGCAGTGTGGGAGCCAATTAACCTACCAGGATCCAATTAACCTACCAGCATGTCTTTGGAGTGTGGGAGGAAACCCACACAGGCACAGGGAGAACATGCAAACCCCAGGCAGGTGGTGCTGTGGCTGAGATTCAAACCAGCGACCCTAGTACTGCCAGGCGGAAGTGCTAACCATTTAGCCACTGTGCTGTACATAAGCTTAATGAAGCCTACAGCAGGGCCAAACTGAGTGACTTTTAAAAAAACATGTTTAATAAGCGAATACGTGTTGAAGGACCCCGGTGCAAAGAACATTTTGTCACCTCATTGTTGCTCTGTGTGCAAGCTGCCTTGCAATGACATTACCCTGCGCAGTGTCTATGTAAATCATAGGGTTCCCACAAGATGTTGTGCCTTTAAGATGACAGTTTTGCCCCTGTCCCTTGTTACAGTTCACCTATTTCATGGCAATAGCAGCAGACCCATCCCAAATCCTTTATTCTTGCTGGAGTTTTACCCCTCTTTGGAGAGATCTAGATATTCAGCAGTGGAAAGAAAGACCTTCCTCTTTTCTGATCACTGAAGCCCACATTATGCAAATTCTGTTGTTTCCATTTGTGGGTCCACTTGTACTCTTAGGGCAAGCATGACTGTTCTCAGTGTCTATGTTTCATAACCCTGTAAAAGTCTAACCTTATAATATTACAATGGTGTAAGTGTCATATCTATTGACTTTGTGCACCTTTTAAAACTAGCAGTTGACTTCTTGGAACCAACGAGAGAATCAAAATGTTAACTAATTTCATTACAACTGTGAAGTGGGAAACTGCAATAATGCTTTTCTAGGTGTGCCAAAAATGAAGTTCCTGGTTCTCAACAGCATCCTTGAAGATGAGGTTATGATGATTCTGCCTCTTTTGGTGGGTATAAGGAGGACAGTGGTACACAGGTCCCATATGATGCTTCCTTTCAGTTACTATATAAGGGTCTAGGTGACTATCCCTGTATACAGTATATTACTACAGCCACCTGCAAAGTTATGGGGCCTAGAGTGAGAAAAAGGAAGAAATGCAGGATACAATAGATGTTTTGGGTAGCATGAAAGGAAATCACATGTCAGATCATGCAGAGAATAAGCACACAACCAATGTGTTTTTTTGTGTGACCTGACTGGACTTTGTTGGGGGTCAAAAAACAGATTCTAGAAGAAATTTTGCTTTTCAAATCTCCTAATATTATATGAGGTTTGAAGGTTATCAAACCTGCTGTTTTTTGTCCAATGTATAGTTATTCATTTTGGTTGAACTTGCATTTTAATAACGCAAAGACAAAGTAATTGCCTACAGTAATCCATAGCAACCTTTCATAAATATAGATTTTGTGGATCTGTGTATGTTAAATTGCTGATACATAATTAGTTGACATAGAAAACATGGAATCTGCTTTGTTCAATTATCGAGATATCATCAAAATGTGGCGAAAATACAAAAATAAGGCCATTTTACTGATATAATAACTTAATTATCATAAAATATTGCTTTAAAAATTACACGTTTTTAAAAAACACTTTCTGTGTAATTTTTCTCAAGCCAAATCAGCTATATGACTTCTTTATCCCATAATCTGTATTCTGCTGTGCTGTGCTGGATGGTGGCATAAACAATATACAGATATTTGATTCTTAATGACTCAGCTACAAGGGTGATTTTACTGTGTGATTTGTAACCTCTTTTTGTTTTTGTTTGCCAGCCCTTGATAGCACAGTGTTGCAAATGAGGTCAGTGAGAACAAGAGGTTAATTTGTTCGCTGGTGTAAGATTAAAGTATAGGTAAACAATATAAGATTTAAAATATTTTTGCATTTTAAAAAATATTTTTCAAACTTTTAAAATTTACTGCTTTCACTGAAATGATACCTGGTGATCCTGTCAAAAAGGTCCTATTTCAGGCACTTCTTTTTATGTAAAGCACAAAACCTGCGCTTAGATATAAACACACTCCAAATTCAGAAAAAGGGGCAATAAAGCAAAAAAGCAGCTAGCACACAAAAGGCAATATTACAAAAGTGAACAGAAGAAATGCAGCGCTAATTGTAATATCTGTAAATGTAATATATATAAATGTCAGAAATAGAAATCCATATAAGTCCCCAAGTAAATAAAACAGGTTGCTGGAGAAGATTCTGATGTTATAAGCCGTCACCATACACCCGGAAAAATTAGCCCCTTACTGGACTTTCGGACCGTATAACACCAGTCAATATGTGCAGTGTGATAAGGAATCAGTATGGCAGGCAATCTTCAATAGAAATCCTCTCCCAAGTATAGGATGGTTTGTCCCCTTTAAAGATATCCAAACTTTTAAAAAACTCTCATCCGATAGTCAAATAAGGAATAAAGAATAATAAGGAATAAAGAATAAAAGCAACTCATAGTGCAGTACTTCATTAAAGTTTTGGCAAATTTATTAAAAGATCCATGTACATTATGAATGAAAAAAAACAACATTGAATATGAATTGTTTCAAAGCAAAAATATGGCCGCCGTCCTTCCAGAAAGTGGTGATGTCACATGCCGAAGCTCCACTGGGTTTGAAACAATTCATATTCAATGCTTGTTTTTCTCATTCATGATGTATGTGGTCCTCCTCAGAGTTCCTCATGGGTTGAGTTTCATTCCATCGTTTGCGACAAGAGGAAAAAATTATCTCTTTAGGCACTTAGTGAAGAGTGGTTCAGAGGACTTCACAGCAAGAGCATCGACCTGAGCTGGGTTACCATGGAGTTGTGTAATATTGTCAAGATCAATGGGATCCCCTGGGGGTCTTGGAGATAATTATTGAAGAGTCAGGGGCAACCACCATTAAACCTCTGGGGGCAGAGGTTTTTGTGGCTCATGAACATCTTCGAAAGTCCCCATGTGAGCCTCTTTGTGGGTCTCAATGGGATTGGGGACTATAGGTATCTCAGTTTTTCTTGGGTTTCTTCTTTCTGGATACCCAAGACTGGCACACTTGGAATAGGCTGTTATAGGACACCTTTGGGGATTTTTATCCACAGTGCTTGCAGTTTTCTTTGTTGAGGTGCGCCTTTACATTGAACTGGCACCTGACCACAGGTTGAAGTTCAAAGTCCGATGCTGCTTCCATCTCCCCTTGCCACACCTATGACCATTTTTTAACAAACTTCAGACAGGCCCAGTTCCACTGTTTAATCTAGGAAACCAGGGTGTGTTCAAGTTTATCATTGAAAACAACTAGAATATCACTAGATGGTCATTTTAAAAGTCCATAATCATTTATTGTTGGTTAAATTGAGACAACAGGAAGGTAAAGGTAGCCAGTGGGGTTGATTTACTAAAACTGAAGAGTGAAAATTCTGGTGCAGCCAATCAGCTTCTACATTTTTTTTTATCAAAGTTTAATCGAACAAGCTGAAATTAGAAGCTGATTGGCTACCGTATACAGCTGCACCAGACTTTGCACTCACCAGTTTTAGTAAATCAACCCAAATGTGTTTCAGTGGCCAACAATCTCCCTTACTTGGGAATTATATGAAACCAATGATAATGCTTCTTATAGGACTGTATCCATAATCAACTAGAAAATGTTCTATGCCAGGAAAAAAAAAATAGTTGCAATGAACATGTGTTGGAGGTGCTTGCACAACTCCCGTCAACTCTTGGATCATTTCTACCAACATCTGAGTCATACCCATACTTGCCACGTGGTGATAAACATTAAACTTTTAGAGGTCTATTTTCTTCACCTTGGAGGTGACCCCATCTGTAATTAGGGCCAGTTTCACCAAAGCTGTCCGACAGAGCAGGAAGAGCAGTGGAAGAGTTTTGGTGTTACAGATTCTAAGTAGTACCATACCTTGCCAGAACACTGTGGGGTGACCAATGGAGGTACTTTTGAGGCCATAGGTTTCATGAAGACAGTGAAGGTTCACAATAAATGGTGAGAGCTGACGTTCATGGGGAGTATGGGTTCTTGATTAGTTAGTAACTTCATACTAAAGGGTTTTTTTTCTAGATGTTTACAGAACAAGCTCCTTTCAGTGCTTTTTAAACATGAAGCAGTTGTGTGGTTTCCTTAGGTGGCCCAAGTGGGCAGGGCACCCCTTCAGCATATCATCCCTGAGACCCAGGATGATATTCATGGCCAGTATCACCTGCAGGCACCCCTTCTCAAATGTGATTAGTACACCCTTTCAGCAAAGGTCTGGCTCCTACAGCTAGACTTTCAGTCAGGTCATCCTAATTATTTCGATAGCTCATCAGGGAGCTCCATAGCATGTCCAGGCTCATCTTCGTCTTAGGAAAGTATTTCTGGAACAATAGTTGTAGGAGGATAGTGACTAGCGAGATGGTATGGAAAGGTATTCAATCCCTTTGACGCATCCATGCACAACAGGACAGTCAACCACCACATCTTCGGTTCCTGAATGGGGAGTCATTGCCCTTTTCTGCCTTGCTGCTTGACTCCTGGCAGCGGGGCATTATAATTTAATGCCTTCCTCAATGCATGACCTAGGGCAGTCTCTCTGGCAATGCCCTAACACTTGACAGCCTCAGCATGGGGATGGTGACCTTTCTCACCTTTTCCACTTCTGAGGTAGTGTTTTCCTTCTCCATTAGAGGGAGTGTCTCCTCCTTACCCCTTGGAGGAGTATTCTTGCCTACATTTCAACATGGATAATTGACTAGAGCTGAGACATCCCTACTGTCAATTTTTGGATAGCCACCTCCCCTAGAGTCTATTTGATTGCGAGTGGGTCTTTAAGTTTCCCATATATAACAGCCATGGGTGTTTCAAGCATGTATGTCTATGACACACTATTGTCACTTCTAGCAGCTTACAAAATTTCAGAAAAGGGTTGCTTCTATCTTTCTCTTGAAGGGTTTCACTTGTCTTGTCAGACATTAGACAGCCTACAAACTGTTCCTTCAGCTATTCATCCTCATCACCCCAGCTGGGTTGTCCCACTCAGCCCCTTTGTCTACAGCATATCTTTGCTACTGTGTCTAGCTGTTTCATTGCATATTGCTGAATAGATTCTCTTTTTCCCTGTCTTCTGCTAATGAAGAGGGCCTTAAGATATTGACTATACATTCCTTTCCAATGGCTTACTGTCTTGTCAAGAGAATCCTGGTATTTTGCTGGGAGGTGCAGGATTAACCTTCTTGCTTTCCCCCCAAAGCATTAATGGCTAGTTCTGCCTGTAGGTCACATGAGAGGCAGGATGGGTTCTTCTGGGCTACGCTGGTCACTGTCATGCACATGGGGTATCTGTGCTTGTGCCATATTCACCAATGCCCAGGGAGAGGGCAGAGGTCGCTTTTGGGGATAACTCAACCTTAAGACAGACCTCTAACTGAAAGATGGCTGTACACCGTGTACGCTCAAACAGGTGATTTAACTCTAGTTAATTCTCTTGAGCCCCTTGTCAAGATACACAGAGTTGATGCCCTCTCTACCTGTCCAGTATATCTCTGCTATCTCACTCCCAGTAATGGAATGAAATCTTGCTGTGCACCTAGCACAGACTCCATGTTTGCACTCGCTTAACTCTTTCACTTCCTTATCTGTGCACAGGCTGCAGTGTGGACCTCTGAGCACACTGATCTGCTCCTGTTGCCATGGGAGACAGACCGCCAGATCAGCTGCAGTTGCTATCCCACCTTTCACAGATATACACTTCATTGCAGGCTGCTTGCTAGACCTTTGTCACCCTTGGTAACCATTTGCTGTCTTTATACCCCAATGTGCTTACTGACCCAGGCTGGAATTCACATGTGTGTGCTGATTACTTACTTTGCAAAGGCAAAGTTTCAGCACTTTACTTGGAAAACTTGAACATTACAGATGACAGAGACTCAGTTCTTCCCTAACCTAGTCCCTAACTACAGTGCTTTCCCAGCATACCTGCACAGGTCTATATATGGCATAGTCTATCATGGTAGTTTTCCAGCAGCTGGTATCTTCAGAGTGGACTGCAAATACCAGCAGTCCTCCCTACATTGTGCACCATATCTGGATGCTGTGGTTAGCTAGACACAGACATATGACTTTGTGGCTTCCACAACTAGCTCTCTGATGGTTTCACCACACGAGCGCTCCGTGAGCGCTTCACTCCCGCTCTCCTGCCCCCGCTCTGCTGCTCTCTCACTCTTACATCTTGCTGGCTGCCTGTGTCTTCTTTCCCATGCAGCAGGCTCTGTGTCTGGGCAGAGCCCTCTCCCTTTTTATTAACAGCACAGGGAGAGAGGCAGAGCCCATAAAAGTGCGGGAAACTGGGTTAACTCTTTTCCTACAGGCTGGGGCAGCAGCTGTCTCACTAACCAATATTTCAACCCGTTTACATGTTCTGATCCTCATAAACAGCACCCTACTTAGTGAAATCCAGGGTAGTTCTGGTAACACAGGTGAACAGTAGCCGGGATCCAAGTCCTGAGGACACAGGGGGCTACCCCCTTGAACTAGAATACTCTGGTAGCAATTGGGGAGGAGCTTTCTCCCCAGGCACATATATAGTTTAGTCCTGAACTTTACTATGCATGTAACTCCAGTTGTAAAACCTGTTCATTTTGTGCTATGATCTTTAGCACATTTGCTTGTACATGCATATAGTGTTGTTTATCACATTTGGACAAAGTAAGTAAGGGAATAAGAGTTAATAAAACCATCATGCAGTAAACTAAGCATTCAAAATATAGGTCTGAAAAGGACTCACTCCTAAAGGTATTGAAAAATACTAATATATACTACATTAATTACACATTGCAAAACAAAGACGTTCATAGCCCATATCAGACTATTTTAAATTCCAAAACTGAGTTTCACATACTCCCTACTTCCACTCTACTAGTGCTGTGTCATAAATAGGGCAAAGCCATCATATGTATTGCAGGAAACTCTCCTTTCTTAGGAAGCACAGAAGGGGGTGAAGATTATACCCAATGTCATCAGAGGTGCCTTCACATAGGAATGTGAAATGCCTTACAGCTTTTAGCTGCAACTTATTCTGCTGTGGATAACATGTGTGAACCATGCTTTAATATTGGAGGAGTCATCTTGAGACTTGGGCAACTGTTACTTGACAGTCTGGTTTTGGAGTGGGACATCATTTTTCCCCCCTCTAAGCTAGAGGTGTAGAATATATATGGATACCCATTGAAGACCGAACATGGGGCTGGAGATATCAGATTTCTCTTGTGTGGGTGCAAGTACATTTAGGAGTGTATTTTATATCTCAACAATGTTTTTGGGGACGTCTTTGAAACCTTTTTGCACTTACAGGAAACCTATGGGATCAGTCAATCATTCCTAAGGATCCTTACCCTTGATATTCACAGTAAATACTTGTTTTTCAATGCTCATTAGGAATTATACTGCATTACTTCTTGAATTAAATGAAAGTGTGTTTGTTCTCTACAAGTTGTTAGTTGCAATTATCTACTGATGCACAATCACACAGTTTTTTTTTTCTAATTACCTTGGTGATATCACATCTACCTTACTAACAGGCAGTGGACCTATAACAACTTGTCAGACTGATTGTCCATGATATGCATTCTCAGTTTTGGACTTTAAAATGGTCTAATATGTGCTACAAATGTCTGTGTTTTGCAATGCATCTTTAAGATATATTGGAGCATTCTGTATATACATTGATTATTTTTATTGAATTCCTTTAGGTGTAAGCTCTGTTCAAATCTGTATTTTGAATGCATTAGTTAACTTTATAATGTCATCGTTGTGTACTATGGTTAATTCTAAAGGTAGGAGAAGAGAAGGGGAGTTTGGTTTTACAGTAATTGGGATTAGGTATACCTATATGATTTTAACAATGTTTTGTGAGATACATGCTCATTTAGGGGGTGTCTGTTTTGTTTTATTTTTGATAAATTATGCCATGGTTGCTTCAACATTTTTAATCAAGTCTGTAGAAGTTAAATAATAGTAGGTTGCGTTGTGGTTGTTTGGTTATAGTATATCTAGGATTGTGGACTCATATGAACATTTTGTAAGCCTCAAAAATGGAGAGGTGACAATCTAATGTACCTTTAACCAACATTAATAATATAGTGTAGGTTGGAGCTACATAATAAAACTTTTATAATAACTTAACTTTTTAAATTTGTATAAAAACTTTTCACATACAGGTGAAATGTACTGTATATTTGAGTGTTTTCTACCAAATTATATGGTAAACGCTTTTACTATTTGGTCAAATCATGTGGGCATAATATGGTCTTTGTTTATTCTCATGGGTTAATCAAGTGGAAAAAATCTTGTTAACTATACATTTTTTCTGGCTTACAAGTGGTGAAATGTAAGGTTAAAGTCCTATTACCTCTGTAATAGGAAACGGTCACATGACAGAAATTTGAATTGTAATTGTCCAGCATATAGCAGAGCTGCAGCAGCTTTCCTTTCATACTGTCTGTAATCTGATTAACCAGTCACATTAAAGTAGGTTCCTAGCAGAACATGCAACCTAATTAGAAAGACATATAGCTAAATATTTTGCACAATTGTTGAAGCAATTGTTGAAGCAGGAAATATATGGTGAAACATATTTGAGGGGGGGACAATGAAACAAAATTAGGAGACTTTAGTAAGCTGTACAATGTAAATCCTTAAATCTTAATGTTGTGATTAAACTTTCAACTGTATGCATAAAATTGGTATTACTGCAAAGCCACCGACACTAGAAATGTATAGGCCTTCATTTATAATTGTTCAGCGCTTTGCAAAATGTTGATGCATGAAATAATTTTATAAAATTGTATATTTTCTGTGCCTCTTTAGCTCTTGTTAAGAACCAGCTAAGCTTAAGTCAGACTTTTTTCTTTTTATTAATGACTTACTACCTTAGTCCTTTGCCTGGATTATTACTCTTTCCTGGCCCATGCTTTGCCACATTTTCCACAACCTGATGTAATTTAGCAGGTTGGTTTCTTGTTTCTGTTATCCCCTTCCATTCCACTTTCTCTAGACTGTGTCTGAATTCCTGTTTTTTTAACAGGTGTAGCCTTGTCTAATGTAAAAATTCTTCAGTGGGTTAGGAAGATTCAAATATAATATTTATCATTGCAGCAGTCAGGTGGCAAATGAGAAGCCAATTTCAGAAAGTACTGATGAATTATGGCCAGCAGGAAACAATAGGAAGTAGCAAGGTTGTGTGAAAAAAGCACAATATTTCCCATTTTTGAAATTCTTTTTTATAAGTGAAGATTTGTTTCAGACAATTTGTTCTACTTAGGATCAGATCTCCATTCCCAGAGCCTGTAAGCACATACGTTTCTCCTGCCAATACAACACTCCTGTTTTAGGTTCACCTTTATAGCACATAATCATTTCTTGTTTTACTAAAAACTGGACTCTCCCAAAATATTCTGAATATTGTAGAGCACTGTAAGTATAATAGGATTGCATTATTTTGTGTTAAAATAATAGTTTTTCCCTTACTTTGGTAATCTTTTCTCTCCCTGGACCGTGTACATCAGCAGCTAGCACTGACGTCTACTGTGCACTGAAAGCACTGTTGACCACAAAGACTTAGACACAGACAGCTGACATTTATAGTGAGGGAGACTATCCTTATCTGCCCCTCAGCTATGTCATGTTCACATGACACAGCTGAGGAAGGACTTCCCTTCACTCTGAACCAAATAAAAAAAAACAAAGTTAAAAAGAGGGGAACTCCATAAACTGGGTACCAAATGTGTACCCTCAGTCAACTGTGCACTCACTAAAGTAAAAATACACTATATTGCCAAAGGTTTTGGGATGCCTGCCTTTACACACACATGAACTTTAATCCCAATCTTAGTCCGTAGGGTTCAATATTGAGTTGGCCCACCCTTTGCAGCTATAACAGCTTCAACTCTTCTGGGAAGGCTGTCCACAAGGTTTAGGAGTGTGTCTATGGGAATGTTTGACCATTCCTCCAGAATCGCATTTGTGAGGTCAGACACCGAAGTTGGACGAAAAGGCCTGGCTCACAGTCTCCACTCTAATTCATCCCAAAGGTGTTCTATTGGGTTGAGGTCAGGACTCTGTGCAGGTCAGTCAAGTTCCTCCACCCCACACTTGCTCATTCAAGTCTTTATGTACCTTGCTTTGTGCACTGGTGCGCAGTCATGTTGGAACAGGAAGGGACCATCCCCAAATTGTTCTGGCAACCACCAAACCCAGACACGTTCATCGGATTGCCAGACAGAGAAATGTGATTCGTCACTCCAGAGAACACATCTCCACTGCTCTAGAGTCCAGTGGAGGTGTACTTTACACCACTGCATCACACCACTGCATCTGATGCTTTGTATTTCACTTGGTGATGTAAGGCTTGGATGCAGTCGGCCATGGAAACCAATTCCATGAAGCTCTCTATGCACTGTTATTGTGCTAATCTGAAGGCCACACAAAGTTTGGAGGTCCTTAGCAATTGACTCTGCAGACAGTTGGCAACTTCTGCACACTGTGTGCTTCAGCATGTGCTGACCCCACTCTATCATTTTACATAGCCTTTTCTGTTGTTCCCAGGTGCTTCCACTTTGTTATACTACCACTAACAAGTTGACCGTGGAATATTTAGTAGCAAGGAAATTTTATAAATGGACTTATTGCACAGGTGGCAACCTATTATGGTACCACGCTTGAATACACTGAGCTCCTGAGAGCGACAAATTCTTTCACAAATGTTTGTAGAAGCAGTCCGCATGCCTAGGCGCTTCATTTTATACACCTGTGGCAATGGAGTTGATTGGAACACCTAAATCTAATTATTTGGAGGGGTGTCCAAAAACTTTTGGCAACATAATGTATATACAATGGGGCTCTATGGCCAAGGTACAGCATTAAGGAAAAAAGAAGCAGATACAGAGCAATCCACCAAAAGGGCCATATAAATGAGCCTCCGGGGTATAAATTGACAGATGAATTAATGATACACAATAAAAATAGACAATCATAAAAAATCTTTATTAGGTTTGCTGAACTGCCTGGTTTGACTCTTAAGTGTGTTTCATGGAGAGTGATATCTGTACTAAAAGGGGGAGGGAGATCACTACTGGGAGCAGTCATACTAAGGGGTGGTACTGTACTGGCAGGAGAAATTTACTATAGTTTTCTCCTTATTTTGGTCATATTTTCTCCCCCTTGACTATGCACATCATAAACAGACTTTGTATGAACTTCCTGTGGCTGTGTATACATTCCAAAAGCAGTTGAACATTATAGTTTTACTGATGGCAGAACATGCCAGATCACTGCGTGTTGGTGGGACTTAGATAATGGGGCGATAAATAAGGTGTCCAAACTCCCCTACTCTGAGCATCTGTGGTGCAGAAGGTAGCACTGCAGCTGCTGCTCCTCCTGCCAGCCAAATCTTAAACACAGGCAGCTGCAGTTCAAAGTGAGGGAGACTCTTCTTATCACCCCCTCAGCTGTATCATGGTTACCTGAAACAGCTGAGGAAGGACTTCCCTTCACTCTGACTTGTCTGGTTTGACTCTTTAGTGTGTTGCATAGAGGGGGCATATCTGTACCGGGGGGGGGGGGGGAGGGAATTTGTACTGTGGGAAAGCTGTACTGGGATGGAGACCTGTACTGGGGGAACTATACTAAGGGGGAGCTGTATGGGGAGGAGCTGTACCAAGAGGGGGCTTCTGTACTTGGGGGGAATCTGCACTGGGGGGAACTGTCCTAAGGGTGAGAGATTTGTACTGGGGAGGGCTGTACTAAGGGGAGTGTCTGTCTTGCAGGAGAGCTGTACTAATGGGGATCTGTACTTAAATCAGAACTGCACTAAGGGTGAGCTGTAAGTGGGGGGACTGTACTAGGGTAGAGATCAGTATTGGGGCAGATCTATACAGGAGATAGGTGTATTTGAGAAAAATTGATACTGGAAGAGGATCTGTACTGGTTCTGCACTGCTGACCTTGTTGCCCTGGACGTTATACACTCCTAACCCGTACACTGTGGGGTTGCTACCATCCTGGGGTTGGGCTTTCAGGAAGTGCTTATTCTGATAGGCTATGTGCAGAAAAACATAAGTAATGGAAGAGTTTAATTTTTTACAAATTATTGTGCTGAGGTTTATATTTGCCTGTTTGACTTTTGCTTGTGGCACAGTAATTAAAAAATATTTTTGAGTAGGAAAAAATTGTAAAAAAGATGTTTACACATATAAATTGCAGGTATTTGATTGAGAGTAGGACATTACAGGAACATTTACAACAACATATTTTGTTTACAAGTTTGGGATTAGATATACTTTATGGTCTGTGTGCATTCTGATCAGCAGGGGATCCATGAACAGATCCCCTGCTCACTCATGATAAAAAGCAATGGATGTCACTTTTGTGATATCCGTAAATGTGCTATATTGTGTCTACAGAGCCTAATGGACCCATGTTAGGTTTCGGTGCAGCTGTATGTAAACGGATGTGTGCCTGTTTACATCCGTTTACTTCCAATCTGTCACATTTATGGCCAAAAAATGGAAACAGAAGGACCAAAGCAAAAGAAAGTATACAAACCTTTAATTTTTTTCAAACCTTGATAGACATGGGGGTAGTCAGATGTAAACAGATGATGGATGGGTAACCTGTCAAATATAAAGGCTATGCATTTTGACAAGTAGGTGATGTTCTGTTTTATGCATGTAGGGGGGTACCAAAAGAAAATTGACAGATGTGGGCATGGTAAAAATGGATTTTCACCTAGCCTAAATGATATGCAATCCATGGGTGTCATTTTCATCTCATACATGATTAACTTCAGATTGGTTTTAAAAAAAAAAGACTTTTTTCTGTCTATGAAGTTCTAATATACAGTTTAAAGAAATAGAAAAAGATGAACTAAGAGATAGCTAAAGGTGATAATGGGTGTTCAGAAATAATTTTTACTATTCTAGATATTTACATTTCTGTTGTACATTGCATTTCCTTTTTCTGTCATGTCAGTTGTCTGCATAGATATGCTGAAAACAATGTGGAAAGGACATCTGTGAATGTGTGCCTATGTTAGTGGTGCATTTCTGTAAATATGGTGAAGCATCTCTGCATTTTTTAAGTGACCCCCATGGATCAGGTCTCTACTAAACTACATATATTTGGTTTCCAATGGCTTCTAATTAGGACTCCCTCATGCTGTTTGAAGGCAGGCAGTCTATTGTCTGGGTACTCACACATGCTCCACCTGCTAAATAGCTGCGGGAATTGTCATTCTTAGAGCCAGTTTGCTAGAAAAAAAGGATTCTTTAAAAATGCTGTGTTGATGTGGCCAGATCACAAATATTCATGGGTAGTGGGAATAACTGTTATTCTTAGATAATACAAGCCAACTACGATATTTATAAAATGCTGCCAATACAAATCTGCCAAATATTTTGGACAATCAAAGGCACAATGCCTGTTTTTGTTATTTAATTAATGAATATAAATTGATGTGTTTTCTGTTACCTTTTATTTAACTTTGTCTCAGCTTTTGAAATTGCACAAAACATTTTGTGGACTTACACAAAGAGAAATATTAAAATGCAGAATAAAAATTACACTACTACCACTACTACTACTACTACTACTACTACTACTTATTACTATTATTATTACAGCCATTTTTAGCATCATAAGGTACAATGATTTGCAAGCATTCACATTTAAAGTTATTATTTTATGTTGTGCATATGTGCCTATTGAAATATCAAGGCTTCAGTGCCAGCATACAGTAATTGACTGTGTCCTGTGCATTTTTTATGTGCATAGTAAATATGCTAAGTGGAAATGGAAATATACATTATGAATGCTATCAGCGTAAGGCACACTCAGCTATCTGTGCTAAGTAAATACATTTTCAAAAAACCTTATGTACAAAATGCTGTTGCAACATACTGGAAAACTTTGGATAGTGAAAACAGAAAATTGTGATGTCGCGGTTGTTAGCGATTTGTTAACTATTCTAAATACACTTGCATGGCAACCAATGCCACGCAGTACAATATTTTGTACCTAAATAAAAAGGTATATATTTTTCTTTATAATTGTAAAATAAACGTTTTTGTTAAAAGAAAAAATTGACCTGTAGCCCTCTAACACTTACCAGTTTGTAAATGTATACATGAAATGTTCAAGTGGCACATGTGTGCAGGCATCCCCTCTACATGTGTGGAGAATCCAATGTTCCAAAGCTGAGCTCTGCATCATGTATTCTGTCACGGAGGTCTGCCAGGGATGAAAATTAGAGCTGAGAAATAGATGAATTTTGCCTTGACATTGTGGGCGCCTAATAAATAAGGCATTTTCAAGGATAAGTAGCTTGTTTGATTTGCTATGTTTTGTTTTTTGTGACTTTAGTGCATATGCATCAGCTGTTGTTTTATAGATTTCTCTAGCTTACTCTGAAATCAGGGAGGAACAATAGTGGGAGAGGTAAGGAGTCTGTCTAAGGCTGAATTGGGCAGTTAAACCTTCTGTTGCCAAAACGGATGGGCAGTTTGCAGGACTTTGCACACATTTCTGGTCCTCTTTCCACTATTAATGACATCCTTAGACATTTTATATTGAACAGACCTGATGATTGTGGCCCTTGGGTGCAAAATATGTGGAGGTTTTAAATATTATTATTATTATACAGCATTTATATAGTGCCAAAGGGTATGCTCAGCGCTGTACAATAGCAAGGGGGACAGAACATGAGACAAGACAGTAACAATACACTACAAGAGGTAAGCTCTTTCGAGCTTACAATCTAGAAATATGTGTTATAAAATAAAACTAGGAATAAATAATGATTCACTGACTTCTTTTACCATACCATGTAAGCACTCCATAGTCAGAAAACATGCTTTACTTTTTATTGGACGTGATCAACACCTGATGATAGGCAAAAAAAACAAGTATGCCTGTATGACCATGTTTAGAATAGAGGTGCGGGTCAAGGCATCCAGAATGCAAAATACTGAATAGGACTATTTCACAACATGTTGGTGTAAACAGGACTGTTGAAATCAATGCATTTTTTCTTGTCACTGCAATTTTCTACCTTTGGATATAAATGACGCAATATTAATTGTCCAGTGAAAATATTCTCTGAGCCCCAGCATACACACAGACCAGACAAAGCAGTTTGCACTACTGGTCAGGTGAGGTTTTCTAAGACTTAAACAGACTAGCTAAACTCTACTTGCATCAGTGATACAGCCAGTTTAAGGGAGAATTTTTAATTTTATCACATAATTCCAAATGAAGGGGATTTTTCCTTATTTCATAATACTGGGTGGAGCCATGTAAATCATTTATTTACACTCCATAGCCAATTGTGCATTTAACACCACTGTGCATCTAACAAGGGCAAAGCTTAAATTATAGAGCTATTTATTTCAAACTACATAAGGCTGTTTTATGCCTGCTTGTCACCATCAGTGCAGTGTATGGAAACAATGGTTTCTATGGAGTGGGGCTTAGGGACTGACAAGAAAGTATAACCCAGAAGGTTTTGATGAGACGGGACTAAACCAAACAAAAGCCCCCCCACTCAACCAGCACATAGCACAGTTTCTCATTGGAACATTAATATCTCTTTCCATTGCATAAACCAAAATTAGGTCTGAAATAACTGTATGCATTTTGGAATGAATGGCTCTATAATTTTATTTGTGCTATAAAGCAGTGGTTCTGGATGTATAGTTGGCCATAGGTCATAAATAAATGGTTTGCATGGTTTTGTCCTCTATCCTGCAATTAAGAAAAATTCCCTTATTTCTGGAATTTGTGAAGGAATGAGACTTGTGACTACAATTTTTTCTAAGAAGGCTGCACTGTGCTAATCACTGGCTCAGTAGAGGGATTTTTGGCTCTTTTTGTCCTTGTCGCCATAACTTTCTTTCTCTTAGAGTTTTTCTTTCTCTTATAAAGTACAGGAATCTGTCAAGTGAGAAGCTAAATACCTAAGGAGTAGTTCCCATCTTCAGACACTATGGGGACTTATTAGTCCCCAAAACCTAAGTAGCTGTAGACTGACCATTGTTGATGGAGGATGGCATCTACTTAGATTGATTACTCTTCCTTTGAAAAAATCCTTTAGCTATTTGGTTAATTTAAAGCAACACGTGTTCATTGGATTGACCCTTTTTTTTAACAAATCACCTCTACATTGTTCAGATTACAAGTTTGTGTTAAATATATGCTGCGAAATGAGCCAGCAATGCTAGGCAAATACAACACTTTATCTGTCAGTAAGACAAGAATTGTTAATAATCACTGTGTGCGTGAGTAATGAACAGTTACAAACAAAGGTTTCTCAATGAAGATGATCTGTCAAGAGTCTTGAAAAATGCTAGCATGCTGTAAAAATCCTGTGCCTACGGAGGCTACAGTGACTCAAACTGAATCTGAAAATAATTATACAATAAAACAGATTGCAAGAGATATGAGAAAATATAACAATAATATGTATGAAATATGTAAAGAAAATGTCAGCCAAATCAGTTTGAAAACAATCCTGCATGTATAAAATGATTATGACCTTTTACATGCAAACTAGTATACCTGCGGTTGAGTCCTTACAAGATATAGAGAATACAGTTACATGCAATGTGATTACAGTTTTTTGGCATTCCTTCTACTTAGTGTTATGTTT
Organism: Staurois parvus; assembly: GCF_062004578.1. NCBI lineage: Eukaryota > Metazoa > Chordata > Amphibia > Anura > Ranidae > Staurois > Staurois parvus. The sequence continues at coordinate 11,872,991 of NW_028317892.1, read as the reverse complement.
CCTACCAGAAAAGAACTCTGGTTGAGCTTGGACTGAAGTCTGGTTAGAATTGTATGCAAACCAGGCCATTCCATTTATGAAATTAATTACAAATCTCATTACCAAAACCATTATAGCTGGAGAAAAGATAAGGTTTATATCTTACGTTCTTGCCTCAGTAAATATATTTAACCACATAAATTCTTGCAAGTCATCATGGCTTCCTACCCCAAAAGACACTCCTATAGGAGAACTAGACACAATGTCAGAGCTTAACATGTGTCTTTTCTATAAGAAATTTTACAAAAAATTGTAGTGATGACAATGACTTGCAATGAGAAGGAACCAGGAACTCTTCACTGAATGTCTCCAATGTGTCCAATCCGGATGTGTCAAACAACATAAAATATGGAAGTTTAATTTAAGAAGATGATGTGGTGTTCAGTGAAGGAGGATTTGAACATATACAGTGAGCAACAGAAGTATTTGAACACCCTGCGATTTTGCAAGTTCTCCCACTTAGAAATCATGGAGGGGTCTGAAATTCACATTGTAGGTGCATTCCCACTCTGAGAGACAGAATTAAAAAAAAATAATTCAGGAAATCACATTGTATGATTTTTAAAGAATTTATTTGTCTTGCACTGCTGAATTTAAGTATTTGAACACCTAAGAAACAGCAAGAATTCTGGCTCTCAAAGACCTGTTACTGTGCCTTTAAAAAGTCCACCTCTACTCCACTCATTAATCTAACTTAGTAGCACCTGTCTGAGCTCTTTAAAGTCACCTGTCCACCCCACAGTCAGTCAGACACCAACTACTACCATGGGCAAGACCAAAGAGCTGTCAAAAGACAACAGAGACAAAATTGTGGACCTCCACAAGGCTGGGAAGGGCTACGGGGCAATTGCCAAGCATCTTGGTGAAAATAGATCAACTGTTGGAGCAACTGTTAGAAAATGGAAGAGGCTAAAGACGACTGTCAGTCTCCCTCGGACAGGGGCTCCATGCAAGATCTCACCTCGTGGGGTATCACTGATGATAAGAAAGGTGAGGAATCGGCCCAGAACTACAAGGGAGGAGCTGGTCAATGACATGAAGAGAGCTGGGACCACAGTTTCAAAGGTCACTGTCGGTAGAACACTACGCCGTCATGGTTTCAAATCATGCATTGCACAGAAGGTTCCCCTGCTCAAGTCATCACATGTCCAAGCCCGTCTGAAGTTTGCCAATGACCATCTGGATGATCCAGAGGAGGCATGGGAGAAAGTCATGTGGTCAGATGAGACCAAAGTAGAACTTTTTGGTCAAAACTTCACTCGTCATGTTTGGAGGAAAAAGGATGAGTTGCATCCCAAGAACACCATCCCTACTGTGAACCATGGGGGTGGTAACATCATGCTTTGGGGGTGATTTTCTGCGAAGGGGACAGGGCAACTACACTGTATTAAGGAGAGGATGAATGGGGCCATTTATTGTGAGATTTTGACCAACAATCTCCTTCCCTCAGTCAGAGCATTGAAGATAGCTCGTGGCTGGGTCTTCCAACATGACAACGACCCGAAGCACACAGCCAGAATAACCAAGGAGTGGCTCCGTAAGAAGCATATCAAGGTTCTGAAGTGGCCTGGCCAGTCTTCAGACCTAAATCCAATAGAACATCTTTGGAGAGAGCTGAAACTCCGTGTTGCTCAGCGACAGCCCCAAAACCTGACAGATCTAGAGGAGATCTGTGTGGAGGAGTGGGCCAAAATCCCTGTTGCAGTGTGTGCAAACCTGGTCAAGAACTACAGGAAACATTTGACCTTTGTAATTACAAACAAAGGCTTCTGTACCAAATATTAACACTGATTTTCTCAGGTGTTCAAATACTTATGTTCAGCAGTGCAAGACAAATAAATTCTTTAAAAATCATACAATGTGATTTCCTGAACTTTTTCTTTAAATTCTGTCTCTCGGAGTGGGAATGCACCTACAATGTGAATTTCAGACCTCTCCATGATTTCTAAGTGGGAGAACTTGCAAAATCGCAGGGTGATCAAATACTTCTGTTCCTCACTGTAACTGTTTACCAAATGGTCCTTTGCCTGGAATATTATGGAGGTATAAATTCTAAATAAATCTCCAGGTTTGTCACCGTCATAAACTTTGAGCTTTATTTAGAATTTTTGTTGCCATTGGCTTATATAAATAATAATGGCCATTTCTACAGAAAACAGTTTTGTTATACAGGTCCCATCTGTTTGTCTTCAATCATGGTATGATATTTTTCTTGTGAGATTATTGTATATCATGTATATTTGCTTGATGTGTAGTTGTACAATAACCAATAAAAAACCTATAGAGAAAAAGAAAATGGCAAAATATTATGTGAGCATGAGTCTTCTGACTTTTTACAGAAGCACTGTACCTCGTGTCCAGCCTAACCATGCAAGCAGCGTATGCTGTGCCAAATACCTAAAATAATTTGACATTTCGACAGTATTTTCAAAAAGATGCTGCTCAGAGTGATCACAATGATAGTGTATATTTCCTAGAATGGGATAATTGACAGTGAAATGTGTGTGTCTATGTGTGCATGGGGGGGGGGGGGTTTGCTTGACCTAGTTGAACTGTCTCCCTTTGCCCAGCTTTCTACTTGGCACTTGGAACTAAATTGGTGGCCCTCATAGAGGATGGTTGGGTAGAAAGGCATATCTGTCAGTCAGTAAAGAGATTAATCTCCAAAGCTAAAGAAGTCAAATAAGTTTCACACAGACTTTGGAGCAGTGGATATAAGAGATTTGGTGGCACTGGGAGTGTTGGAATTTCCACCATTTTTTGTGGTTCCTGTAAAGCAGAAGAAAGGGCCATAATCAACTTCTTTGTCCCAGTGTTGGGCCTTCATGAATGAACTATGCAGACAACTATTAATTCAGTATAGGGTTGGACATTTTTTGTATACATAACAAACATCAGGTGAAGTTGGTAATGGTATTTTCTTTTACTTTTATGTTTAATGGTAGTGAATCTCTTAATGGGGGGCACAGACAGCAATAAAAAAAACTGAAAGGGGTTCTAATCTATTTCCACTCTATCCAAAACTTGCCTTTAGTTATATTTAAACCAATTCTTGTGTCTGGTGATGCAGAGAAAGGACAGCAGGCAAAAAGTATAATGTCTATACAATCTACATGCTGTACACTGTAGAGGAGTATGGAGTATATAAAGTGTAGCATAATGTATAACTCAGAACAAATTGGACTATACTGACACATCACTAACATACATCATAATATATACAGCAGAGCAGTATGGAGTATCTCCTCTGTGATGTATGTGATATACATTACCATGCTCAACAGTATACCTTATGTACAGTGTGCTGGACATTTTATACCATGTCACTATGCTTCCCCCTTCCAAGTCTCTGGAAACCAGATTGTGTTAGGCCTGGGTCACACTAGTGTGATTTCAGATGAGACACAGAATTGCATGACAATGAAAATTATATTGTTTTTAATGGTGTCCATACACATTAATGCAACTCAGTATGGCGCAATTTTGGAAAAGGTTCCAGTACTACTTTGGTGAGATTCCAGTGTGAATTTGACCCCATAGAATATACATACCTTGCCAAAGGTGCATCAAAGTTGCATCCAAGTAGCACTATATAATCGCATTAAAAGTCGGATCAAAATCATATAGCAACATTGTGAACTGAGCCTCAATCTTCACAATGTCTCCTGTGCCTAAACATCTTTACGAAAAAAATCCAGCTCCAGTTTCTCCTCCACATTGATCAAAGAGTGGTCTCATGCTCTGAACACATGTGAAAACCATAATTCCATTATGAATGTGAGAATTGGGGATAAATAGTATACCTCAAAGCTATCCTACATCTAAATGTATCAGAGAGTTCTGTGTGGTCATCCTGGAAGGTATAGTGGTAACCTAGGACATCTCCATACATGGCTATGAGATCTCAGTGAGGAAAAGATTCTTGCAAGAAAAGTAAAAAATGTATAGGATGCAACTCTGCTACAGAATTAAGCATGATGCTGGCGTAGGATGTGTAAGTGTAGGTTAGGTCAGGAGCATTTGTGGAGAATTTTAACAAAAGTACAGTTGCCTTACAGAGGTGTAAAGACACCACTATTATCCTAGTTTATGTATAAGAACACTCTTACCAATACAATTCTTTGTGAATGCTGCAGCAAAACGTGTATCTGTCCCTCCAATCCCTCTTTGCTTTCTCACTTTCGCAGTCACTTTACTACAACATACCTTTCTATTAACATAAGAATTAAAATGCTATTTACTTTGCCTATAAACACTTCTTTATCTCACATCTTATCTCTTTATTCACATTTCTGTCTTTGTACCCAAATATTCTCCAAACTATGGTCTTCACTTTTCCACTGAACTTCCAATAACTTCAACACTCATAACCACACCCTACTCTTGGCTACAATATTTCTCTAAAAAGACCCCTTTCATGCATTTTTTTCCTAATTCTATTGGGCTAGCCTAAATTTGAGCAATATTTGAACTGTCCCTCAAAATCCACCTTCTGAAAGTGTGTGTCCATCTTCTCCTCTACTGCAGACAACCATTGTTAAAGTACAATGAAAGCCAAAACGTTTTTTTAAATTTGAACAGAGTAAGAGTGGATTATAAACCCTCTCAGAATTTTGCCATCTGTGCCCCAAAGGGGAGGTTTCCCTTCAATTCCTGTCCTATAACCAAAACAGGAAGTGATTGGAACTTCCTCTAAAGCAGTGCCGTGACAAGTTCATCCAGTGCACAGGGCAAGGCTGTGGAGCTGTGCCCCCTCCACCACTACTAATGCATGACATTGAAAGGGTGTGCCACTCTGCACCTATTCTTTGCCCCCTTGCTCCAGCTGCATGGTTAGCATGGAGTTTGCACATGTGTGCCCAATTGCTTGCTTTCTAGCAGTTAGAAGGAAGTTGCACATGCACAATGTGAAGCATCAAGCCATGGACCACTGGTTGCCAACCAACTACCAAAAGTGTGTGGTGAGGGGATGCCCTCCACCACTGTGCCCAGGGCAGCTTCCCCTCCAGTTCACCCCTTGTCCCAGCCCTGCTCCAAAGTAAGAGAATCCTGGGGTGTCGACAGAGTCTCCCCATTGGAAGATTTCCCCTCTATTACTGTTCTGTGTCAACCCAATATTTGGGACTTTATTTTACTTTCATTTTCAATGATAATGCTAAACAGGACAAATAAATAGGGTGAACCTTCCTAACAGGCGCCCAGGCATCCATCTGTCCAAAACAAAAAAAAAACCTTGCCTTTGCTTATACTTTAAGTAACAAAATACCATATGTGCTGGATCCAATGATCTGATATCTTTGACATTTTAAAATACATACAAATCCTAACTGAATCACAGTTTGCTAAATCTACAAGTATTTTTAATATCACCACTTTTTTAATAAAATAACGTTTTCAGCTTTCTTCATCCTTTGTTGGAAACCAGCACTACTGATCTCCTGCAGCCCCTTCATGGCTACATTCATGGATACATGAGATTTCTCTTCACTGGTTTCTTGATAGTAATAGCATTATAACATGCCTGTGCAATGAGGATCCCCATTGCCAGTTGTAGTCTCCATTGGGAGAGCTTGTACCAAAACCAGAGCATAATTAAGAGAAAGATTCTAAGCATTTTTAGGAAAACTCATACAAATGAGCGCAGAGAGGCCACTCCAGGTGGAAACATGTGAACAGTTAATCATGAGCTCACCACTGCTGCCTTGTTAATCATATGCATGATAAAGAGAACTGGAAAAAAAGGCGCTGTGGAAAATGCTCTCAGACAAGCACCTTAGTGAAGGTGCATCTTTATTGGGTGAGATAAAGTAGCAAGTATAATAAAATTAACCAGCCTGAAGTGGACAGTGTGATTCCAATGGACGGCCCGTCCGCTCTGAGGGGAGCTGAGATCAAAGAATGCTCCTGTCGACTTCAAATCATGCTCCTGTCGACTAAAGCCACCCAGGACGCTGGTACGCTGACACCACGTGATTTGAAGTCGACAGGAGCATTCTTTGATCTCAGCTCCCCTCAGAGCGGACGGGCCTTTTTTTCCAGTTCTCTAAGCATTTTTACCCTATTACAGGAAATGTCTGCAAAAGGTCTCTAATATCAGGATCACCAAACATCACTTTGATAAAAGATGAAGATTTAAAAATAGAGAAGAAATAACATTAACACGTTAAATCCTATAGGTTAGCAGATTGTAGTGATTAGGTTTCCATAAATGTTAAGATCCTAGGTCCTTTTTCTGCTCCTGTTTCATGTATTTCTGCTTTTTTTGTTTGAAGTCTGTATTGTTCACCCTTTTACTCGTGTACAACTCTGTGTCACATATTGGCACTCACGTAATGTAAATACAGCCTAGCTCAACCAAGGGTAGCAGAGTTTCAGGTTAGTGGAAATCCTTGTTTCATTATCTCAATGTACTGTCTTCTATGTAAGTATGCAAAAGTTAAACAAATGAACAAAAATAATGCGTCAGTTGCAGGTCTTAAATATTTATATAAATTGTGCAAGGTTTAATATACTATGTGGACACAAAGAATTGTGCCATGGAAACTGCACTGCAAAAATAGCTGCATAATAGTATCTCGTTCTGTATGTCACAAAAGGATGTGGATCATTTAATAAGACATTTGAATGGTTGCTATGTGGAACACAGACAATTTCCTTTCCTCCAGTTCCTATAAACCTGGCCATTACATTTTTGATGTACTTTGCGATGAATGGTTCTTACTGAAGACAATTTTTGTGGTCTTAGCTTGTTATACTCCAATACAAACACTAGTCGGTTGTGCTCTGAGAGAGCTATTTATTAAGCTGCAGATGCAAATTAAGATGGCCAAACTGTGAACATCTTATCTGTTAGTAAAATGAGCTGCAGAAAAGAGCTAGGAGGACAGAGTTAATTCAAAATGTCATTTTGTGGTAGTGAGAAACATATTAGACAATTCATATTCAAATTAGACAGTGACATGTTAGAAAAAAAAAATCTGTATTTCTCTGCAAGTAAGGATATCATTTAAGCTTGAGACTCTGATGCTCACTACGTTCAAGAAATTAACTTTAAACCATTAAGATAAATAGGCCTGGACTAGCCACAAAGCAATTCTAGTAGCTTTCAGGGGGACTGACCTGCTTGAGAGTCACTGTGGGCTTCTGAGTCCATTTACATTTTCGTGTTTTGGCTGTGTTTTTGAAGAAACCCAAGCGATACAAAAACAGCATACACAGTACATCATGAAAAATGCATGCAAACTAGATTCAAAATGTATGTAAATGTAACAAGGGAAATGGTCCCTCAGTGTTGGGTTTAGCTTCCGGCAGCACAGTGACTAGGTGGTTAGCACACTTGTCAAGTAATACGGAAATCTTGAGTTCAGTCCCCTCCAGGGACACTATCTGCCTGCAGTTTACTTTGTATAACCCACTGATGTTAATTTACTAAAAAGGCAGAGAATGCTTACTTTGCAAAACGTGTGTTCCTTTAACCTAATGAATGAAGTGAGGACAATCCACTCATGTGCAACCAAAAATTATTTTATTATTTGAAGGCTTTTATGAGCTTTTGTAATAAATTCAAAATATAACTGTAGCTCTTATTCTTCTCTGTACGAAACTGCGAGCAGATGTAAGAAAGCTTATCACAGCCCTATAATGGGGTATATTACATGTGATATTTTCAGTACCATGTGTTAATTTTTATGATCAAAAATAATGATTTCAATTCACTTGTATCACATGGCTCACTTGAGTTTGCTGCATGGATTTGTGCTGTATGTTGAATGTAAACTTCAATCACAGTCACAAAAATTCTAACATGAGGTTTCATACCCTGATTCAGAGCTAAAATAATCATTAATGAGATGAGATAATGTTTAATGAGTTCAAATATTGTGTTATGTGAAATATAAAGTTTTATTGGTTACATAAATTTCATGTAAAAAAAGTAATAATAAATGCAGACCTATGTGATATTTTAGTAAATTAATTGAATATTTAAGAGAAATTATTGTGAGATAAATGTATGACTACAATCAAAGAGGACCTATCAGTAACTACAATCCGCAAGAATACATTCTTGACATGTCACAATGTATTCAATGGTGTAGATGAAACAAAATAATAATTAACATTAAAAAGCAGTCCTTGAGCTCTAGTCAAATGATTATGTCTAGGTCTCAGAAAGAGAATCAATTGGAGAAACATGTCATTAATGGGGCTGTTGAAGCATTGTAACTTTCTCACATTGAAAGGAAGCAAAGGGGGACTGATCTCTTTTAGACAACGTATGTACACAGAGTCAAGACAGTTAAGACTACTGTAATATACATGGGGATTTTCATGGCTGTGTAATCTATAGGCCAACATCTTAGTCTAGGACAGTGATCTCCAAGCTGTGGCCCTCGGGCTGAATGTGGCCCTTTGCATACCTTTATCTGGCCCTTGGGGCCCTTCCCAACTCCTCTCCTCCTACTTATATGAGGCACTATTCCTCCCACTGATACCAACAATGGGGCACTATTCCTCCCACTGACACCGATGATGGGGAACTAATATTTCCTCTAATACCAAAGGGGACATTGTTTACTTCAACCGATGCCAGGGCATTTCTACTTCCACTGGCCACAGCTTGGCCACCTAAAAAGTCTGAAGCACGGTAAACTGTCCCATTGTTTAGAAAGTTTGGAGACACCTGGTCTAGGAAGTAAATGCTGACCTTGAAAGTTCCCTGAACAAAGATGGCACTGCCCTTTGATGGTGAAAGTAACTGAAGGAAAAGTCAGGAGCAGTTCTGTTATCATTTTCAGAGGTAATCACCTCTGTTACCCTTACACAATAGCATACATACAGTAAACATGGAAAATATCTCAGCTATATATGTTTTAAAATAATTCATTAAAGTTAGTGAATTGACCCAATGTTACTGTCACTTCCAAAATGCATACAGTACATATATGTTCATACTATGGTTCATATATAAATTCTAGGTGGCACATCATAATGAACTAATAGCCTACAGTGGCATCTGCTCTTTTGTTAAGTATTGTCCATTAGCATGACTAATGCAAAACACTGCACCTCTACAACATATGTATGATTTAGTTTTAGAAACTACTCCATGTTAGCATGAAAAACAGTTAAAACATCTGCCTTATGCTGGTAACGATTTAATTATACTAAGCTTGGCAAAGTTTCATTACATGAGCATGTATGTTTTTGTATGCCATATCAGCCTTTTTTCCTAGTCTAAAGCTGGAAAGGGTGCTGATCACGTCTATGAAAAATCCCTCACCTTGCCAACCAGTTCACTATCTGGGGAAATATACATTCTGGAAGGTTAGATAACCTGTCACTGGGTCCCCTGCTGTTATTAGTGGTGCCATATGTCAATGACTATCCTTTCTCTAATGACTTAAACATGAATGTTTAGCTAACCCAAACATTAATGCTAATAGTAATGCTGCATAATGGAAGTGCCCATGGAGGGCTGCATTATATAGGTGTGTTAAGCTGGTCATGGAAGTCTAGAAGAAGCTTTTAAACTAACCCAACTATAAGCAAACCATCAAAATGAAGGTGGAAACACAATCTACCCAACAGAAAATGTATGCAGGAAAGATATTATTTAAATGAAAAGGAATTACCTATTTGTACAAGGAAGACTAGAGGTGTCAAAGACAAAGGATGATGGTCAGTTGATCTTATTGGTTATGCTCGGATACAGATCTAAGTGCAATCCCTGACCTCTCCATACATCCCCTGTTTGACTCTTACCTCCGCTTTCAGGAGGCAAAGAGAACATGACAATGGCTTTGTTAATCTTCTTTGTTGGGTTTTTCTTTATGTTCTTTTTAATTTTAGAGAATTCTGCTAATAATATATCCATTCAAAGATGTCACTTTGGTATGCAAAGCTTGACTTGTTTGGTACTGATGCAAGAGTCTACTGAAATCTATATATACTATTGCGCCTATGTTTGTAAGAATGTCAGATATTTCAATAAATATGTTCTAATAAAATAAAGCTATCCTTGAGCATTAGATGGCAGGGGGACACGAGGAAAACTTCGGACTGCTTAACAGTTTCTCCATGCCCATTAGGTACATAGAATTGCTCACTTGAATGTTGTAAGTTGCATGGATGTTCTTTAGGCACCCTCTGCAACTGCCTGCTCTGGGGAACAGTTGAATATTGGCTAAAAAAAAATAGTACAGGGATTTTCTGAGGTTTACAGTAACTTACAGACATCCATGTTTATATCCTTGTTCCTTTAGAGCAGAGATTGAGGGCTATTACATGCTATATTATTGTCCTATAGGAAGTGTAATTGACACCCAGTCATGTTTATCAATTGTGCCTTCTTACTTTAGCAGAATCTTAAAATGGTCCATTAACACTTTTGTATTAACTGAAATAGGAGAACGTATTCAGTTTCATTTGTTAACATTCATTGTTGTTAACAAAACTTTATAGATAATTGAGGCAATGTTAATACTGACACTTTTTTCAATAAATGAACAAAGCTCTAGCTATATTTTGAACTGTATAGCTCATATAGACACATAAAATGTAAATAGTACCTTGCCATTGCCCAAAAATGGCAAAGTGAGAGGCCTGGAATTTCTTTGTGACTTGCTTACCTTTACCTTCAGAAACAGCTTGGAATGAACTCCCCCTAATGCCTGCTTTTAGAACTGCATGTGACAATGAGTAGTCTGGTGACAAGATGTATAGCCTTGGGCTTCAAAAAAAAAGCTCATTGCAACCAATATGAAACCACAAACCCCAAACACATACACAATAACATCAAAGTAGCCACAATAATCTTAGCAGCTTACACATACAAAATAATAAATGGAAGTTGAAAGCATGAAAGTGGAGGAAAAAGCCAATGGCATCCTAACTTTATTTCTCAGTCTTGAAAACTTTTATGTGAGCACACACATTCTACACTTTTATACTACAGTGTGGTTCATTTTTCACCTGCTCTTGTAATATTCATAAAATCTGACAGTATTTCAGTAGCTGGCTGTTTTCTAACAAACAACTAACGCTACAACTGTTATTTAATAAAGATTAATTAAATCAGTAAATATATGTTTAAACCTATAGGGCAATCAGAAACAAAAATACATCCCCTCATGATTCATTTTTTGACTTGAATACTGGCTGTGCTGGTTTGACAAACTTTTATTCAAGGAAACACAGGAACATCCACTGTTAGATAATGTACTGTATATTTTCAGAAATTATTTGCTAATAAATAATCTAAATATTTCACATCATCCACCTTCAATTAATGATATACTATAAGGATTGTTTTTACCATAGGCCAGAGAATTTGTATTGGTGTTAGCCAATCAGGTTCAAATAATGTATTTGTTTGATTTCTGGGTGCTTACAACTAACATAGGTTTAAATAATCACCATAAATTTAGCAAAGAAAATCCCAATTTTATTATATGTGCATGACAATTATATTCTGCTTTAAATACAAAAGACAGTGGACTCAATATCTGCCTAAAAAATGCAAAAAGTCCTTGTTCTCATTTTTTTTGCATTGTCAATTCTGTATATATTAAGCTTTGCAATTTTATATGTGTGTGTGTGTATTTATTGAGAATAATAATAATAATAAGTGTGTATACTGAGCTTTGTAATATTATATATGTATGTATGTATATATATATATATATATATATATAAATATATTGTAATAGTATTTATGTGTAATGTATATGTGAACATAGTGTGCGTTGTAATAATATATATGTGTGTGTATTCAGTTTAATGTGTACATTGTGAGTTTTGTAAGAATATGAATTTATATGTTTGTGTATACTGAGCTTTTTAATAATATATATGTGTACATAGTGTGCTTTGTAATAATACACACATCTATATATATATCTATATATATACATATATATAGTTTTAGCTTTGCAATACTATATACATATATAGTGTGCTTTGTAATAATATACATATATTATACATGTGTGTATAGTGAGTTTTTAAAAATGTATATGTGTGCAGTGTATGCTTTGTAAAAATATACATACTGTTTATAGGTTGATTTGTAATAATATGTGTTCATAGTGTGCTTTGCAACAATACACATACATATAGATTGAGGTTTGTAATAAAATATATGTATGCATAATGTTTTTATTATTATTAATAATAATAATAATAATAATAATAATTTTATATATATAGTATTATATATATACATATATAGTATTGCATATATACACATATATATATATATATAGAGAGAGAGAGAGAGAGAGAGAGAGGGAGAGAGAGAGAGAGAGAGAGAGAGAGAGAGAGAGAGAGAGAGAGATATTTGTAACAATAAGAAAGGCCTCTCTTGCACAAGGACAATGGAGTAAATTACAGAGTTTAAGAATTAATCAACAGGAAGCTATTTGATATTTATTAAAGCTCTATGAAAAAGATACATTTTGTTATCCCAAAAGTGCGTTTATGCTGTGCTGTCCACAGATCTTTAGCATAGTCACTGTTTTGTTGTGTCACATTATACTGCCATATCCATACCTGTGTACAGAAGCACTTAGTATACCCAGTTAATCTCAGGAGAATTGAAAAGACAGAAGATTTAGCTAAGGTCGATAGAAATGAATACAGACTGCTTTTTTAAATCTACTGATAAATTCACTGCTTGTTAAAGATCTTTTTTTTGAGTATCCCCCACAATGCTTAAAGGGGTGATAGTAGTGATTTTTATTTCTTTGGATGCTACATATATCAGTTACCTCTTTAGTTTCTCTGTGGAGAGTAGCTCTTTGGAACATTTTTAAAACATGACTGTATAATATGCAGCAACCTCATCCCATATTTTAATAACTTAAGATGATATAGCTCTGGATTTGGAGGCATCAGGAAATCCTTTAAGGTGCTCCCTACATGCCATGCCTATGTCCAGTACCCTACAGATGTCATTTAAAGCTTGTATGTATTGTAAGGGCAGAGTTTCCAGACGTCTAACAGGAACTGTGTGTTTCCAGATGAGACACAAGTGACTCTTTAGTGGCATCTGTTTCCTGCAAGGCGCAATAACGAGGCTTCTATATTAGCAGGCTTACAGCACACTCTAGTATTTAAGTGACAGCCGGAAAACAAGTGTTACTTATAGTACTTATGGTAATATACCTGTGCCTAACCGTTAGCCTTTCTACAGATGGAAGGATGTCAAATCTGCCCATTTACAGTAACTGCAGAAAAATACGCCTATAATTATACAAAAGAATCATTTGCTTATAATTCAAGTTATAATGTAATTTATTATGAATATATATATATATATATATATATATATATATATATATATATATATATATATTGACCTAGTTGTATCAGCGTTTTAATTGTATGATGAGATGAATTAATACTGGCACCAGCTCATCACAACGGTCAGTTCGCACACTGGTCTATATCAATTTAATATCAGGCTACTCCATATAAGACTTAGAGATTGTGCAGGTCCTTTATTTATTGAAATATTCATTAAATGCATTTCATTTTCTGCATCTAAAGAAATGTGTAATTACTGTTTCAATAAAAAATATTTAAAATGCATGAGACTTAATTTGATTAGGATTTAAATCTATAATTATAAGGCTCTCTTTTTTTGTGTAATTCAGCATTCCTATTGCCTAGCTGTATCCTATTTATTTGTGGCTTGCCATGTGTATATTGCTGCGTTATTTCTTACGTTAGTAGAAGTCCAAATGACGGTTGATTATGCAGATTCATATCTCATTTGGATTCCAGCAAGCCAGCTCAGCCTTATTAGAACTGGAGAAGATCTGAAAGTGCTTAGGGAAAAGAGCATTCCGATCGAAAACATATCGCACGTCTACAGCAATCTACAGATATTGCCATCATTCCTCATTTGATTCAACGTAACAAACGGTGTATATATATATATATATATATATATATATATATATATATATATATATATATATATAATGCTTAACTGAACCACTTACATTGAGTTTTCCCTCTGTGTAAATAGTGAAGCTTAGTAAACTTAGGGAAGAAAAAAATAAAAAAATAAGATAAAATGTATATATATATATATATATATATATATATATGTATATATATATATATGTATATATAAAAATTAGAAATAAATATTTATAATTATTTATTTATATATATATATATATATATATATATATATTTATATATATATATATATATATATATATAAAATACTATACTATATTATAATACTATATAGTATATACTATATATAACATAATACTATGTAGTATATACTATATATAATATAGTACTATGTAGTATATACTATATATAACATAGTACTATGTAGTGTATACTATATATAATATAATACTATGTAGTGTATACTATATATAATATAATACTATGTATTATAAAATTTATATATATATATATATATATATATATATATATGGGGTTAGAATATAATATATATCATATTGACAAATATATATATATATATATATATATACTGTCTATGTATAAGTATATATATGTATGTGTTTGAGTGTGTGTCATCAAATTTAGAAATAAATAAATACATATATATATATATATATATATATATAAATGATGGGGTTATATATATATATATATATATATATATATATATATATATATATATATCATATTGACAAATATATATCTACATATATGTGTGTGTGTGTCATGTTGAGAAATATATGTGTGTGTATATATATATATATATATATATATATTAGTGTTGAATATGCTATGCTTGGACACCCATATGTACACGTGATACTTACAGGAAATATGGTGTCACATGAAAGCCAGCTCACAGTGAAATGAAACAATGCAGGAATGACTTCTCCAGTTCAAATTCAGGCTGTCATTGTATGTAGAGTAATTAGCACCGTAAAATATATTTTTTTCTGCCTCTTCTCCTTGTGACAAGTTTGCAGAGATCAGCCCCATGCTCATGAACTACATATCAGAATCTGCCTGAGGTCAGAGCCCTGCACACTGGCCAGAAACTGGACAATGCAGGAGATTCTTCCCCATGGTTTACACCCAGAATGATTTTTATGAATACTTTGTAATATTAATGTTGACTCAAGCAGACTGTCAAAGCAGAGAGTTGCTGCATAGGCATTTTTTTTTGTAGAATACAAATACATCTTAAAGATTTTTAATATTTCTCAATGTGACCTTCTCAGAAGGAAGTCTATGACTGAAAACTATTAGTAGTCCCTTAAAGACAGACCATCTGTACTTTATTCACTTAGATTCCTTCGCTGCTTAAAATGTTCTAGTACTTGGTATCATGGGAATTTATTGTATGGTGAAGAAAAGGATAAAATGTATTGAAGTTTTCCACGCTTGGTTTGGATTTTAGATTGCTTGCTACTTTGAGAGGCACTTATTTGTAATTCACCATAGCAGTAAAACCACGTTGGGGATTATGCAGTGTTGAAGCAAATATAGAGATTTTCTGCAGAGATGGGATGATCTAGAGTGACTTCATATTCTGTTAAATTGATGTTTTATTATAGCCGGTAAAGGGTGTGTGTGTGTGTATGTGTGTGTTTTGAGGAATACAGTTTACACACACACACTATAATGGAGGCCATATATGCTTTGATAAAGTATCGATTTCTTTTCCAATCGACCTCTTCCAATGGAATAATTGACCTGTAGTCGTCAACCCATTCAATCGATATGGGAAGTGGATTTCGATCGAAAGCTGGATGACATGATCATAAGGCTGGCCATACACTATACAATTTTTTTAGAATTTTCTGTCCAATATCTGCTCAATTTCCTTTAGATTTACCTTCAACTATGTAGTGCAAGGGCCTGCCTAATTGGATACAATTGAAAGCGTTGTTTAGGTTTGACCTCATATTATATGCTTTTTGGTAAATCCAAAGAAAAATTGTACAAAAAAATTGTACAATGTATGGCCAGTCTAAGTTATCGATCACATCTATGTTTCCACCAGGAACCCTCGTAATCCGATTGATCGAAATACAAATTCATAACAAAATCACCTCAGTGCTGCCAATCGATGCAAAACGAAAGATAATTTATCACCCTGGCCGATTAACACTGATCAAATCTGAAAGAGCCTAAAGTAGGCCTAATATGAGTCGAAAACCGAAAAAAAATTCTTGGTTGTTCGTTTTTTCGCATCATTAGTGTGCCAGCTGCGACACCAGATTTTCGTGTTGCAATCGAAAGTGGCTGATCCAACATGCTGGATCTTTTTTCAAAAAACAAAACAAATGATAGCTCAAACGACTGCGCCATTTTAGGTTTTCAATCAACAGAAGGTTCAGTTTTCGACTTGTCTATGGCCTGATTAAAAGTAAGTTATGGCTCCTTGATTGCTTGTGGAATTGATTGCTTTGACTGAATCGCACATTGATCGGATAATAAAATCTAAGCGTGTATGGCCACTATTCATGTATGGCCACCATAAGGCTGATTTACCAAAAGGGTTGAAAGTCTCCATGCAATAATAAAATATATTAATATATATATATATATATATATATATATATATATATATAATAAGTATATTGTAAAGCGCGGAGCAAACTGTTGGCGCTATATAAATCCTGTATAATAATAATAATACATTTAATAAGTATATTGTAAAGCGCGGAGCAAACTGTTGGCGCTATATAAATCCTGTATAATAATAATAATAATAATACATTTAATAAGTATATTGTAAAGCGCTGAGCAAACTGTTGGTGCTATATAAATCCTGTATTATAATAATAATAATAATAATAATAATAAAGCACTGAGTAAGCTGTTGGCACTATATAAATCCTATATAATAATAATAATAACAATAGTATAATAAATAACAATAACAAAAAATAAAATAATAAATAATAGTAAAATAATAATAAAAAATAATAATAAATATAAATATGATACCAATTCAATACATATAATAATACTTATTAAAAATAAAAATACATAAAATTAACTCATTCTTGTTCATATGTTCTGCTTTTTCTTTCGGAATAAAATGAAAAACAATGTGCAAATATTATTATGTAAATAAGAATAATAATATAATAAATGTTATAGTAAAATTACCATAACATAAAAATGCAAAGATGATAAATAATAATAAAGTAAAATAATACTAAAAACATTATTAAATATTAATATGATGAAAAAAGTAATACATACAATAATGCATAATAAACAAAATTAATAAAAATAAACATAATAATACATAATAATGTGTAAATATTCACTTGAATTATTTAATCATGTGAAAAAAAGATCCTGTTTACTTATTTTTGTAAAAAAAAAATGTTCTTATTATCTGCACAGGACTTAAGAATTGTGAACATCCTCACAGTTTATGGTGTGCAGATTCTCCACTCTTTTAGTGAATTGTATATTGAATGTTGACTTTTCCAATTCTGAATCAGTAAAGAGAAATATATTTTCCCCTTGATTTGTGAATCCTAATGGAGCTGGTAATGTATGACTACAATATGAAGTCCTGCAGTGAAGCAGCCCCTGTATGTGTGTTGTTTTCATTGCATGCCCCCTCCATCATTGCATGCCCCCTCCATCATTCCATGCCCCCTCCATCATTGCATGCCCTCTCCATCATTCCATGCCCCCTCCATCATTGCATGCCCTCTCCATCATTTCATGCCCCCTCCATCATTCCATGCCCCCTCCATCATTGCATGCCCCCTCCATCATTGCATGCCCCCTCCATCATTCCATGCCCCCCCATCATTGCATGCCCCCTCCATCATTCGATGCCCCCTTCATCATTGCATGCCCTCTCCATCATTGCATGCCCCCTCCATCATTCCATGCCCCCTCCATCATTCCATGCCCTCTTCATCATTCCATGCCCCCTCCATCATTCTATGCCCCTTTCATCATTGCATGCCC
>NW_028317892.1:11137500-11162500 GCF_062004578.1 Staurois parvus | reverse complement strand
AGCAGGGGTGGGACTGAGCTGCGGCTCTAGCGTCTTATGGATGCATAGAGTAGCGACTCAGGAGTGAGCACGCAGCAGTGCACCAAGGGAAAGCAGTTTTAACTGAGGGCACTGCTCGAGGGGGAGGAGCCAGAGTGCCAGCGGGAGACCCGAAAAGAAGCTCGGGGCAGCTGTGTGCAAAAACACTCAACAAACCAAAGCCCGTGCTTTTCAATCCCTTCCACAAAAACAAGGACAGAAAGAACAACATCGTGTGCACTCTTGTAAGTGTGCCCAGGTGCCTTAGGGAAAGTGTGTCCCCCAACTCCCATGAGAAAGGAAGTTAAAAAATAAAAAATAAAAAAGTGGTCCAGGCACAACTACCAAAAGTAAAGCAGTGCTTAGTGCCTCTCAGCTCTCAGTCCCTTCTGCATGAAGCAGAGGTCACGCACAAAAACACTTGGTGTCCATATCACATACAGCCCATTGTAAATAAAGTGGTAAAGTGGTAGTAAAGTCCTTTTGTTTATCTTGTACCTTCAGGTAAGCCTATATTAAGGTTTACCTGTAGGTACTGTAAAGATCTCCTAAATGTGCAGTTTACAGGATATTTACTTGTGTAGCAGCCAGTGACGTCACTGGTGCATGGGCTCTGAAGAAACAGCATGCTCGTGCTGTTCCTTCAGAGCTCTGTGCTGTAATGTCAATGCGGCTTAGCCAAACTGTCAGAGCCCGTGAACCTGGAAGCCCTGGGAGCGGTGGCAGCCAGCACCCTGAGGCACCCTGTGGACTGTGTTGCTGTTCTGGGAGGTCTCAGGGTGGCAGAGCTTGGATTTGGAAATAATCTGGAACTGACTGCAGGACTTCAAAAAGGTATCTGGTCTAAAGAAAGACTGTCTCGCTCACTGGGTTGTATTCAGAGGAGGCTAGAAGGTGGCAGCTGTCCTGGAGACTTGTAATGACCCTGAATTGATTCCTGGGGACTTTGTGCTTTTCGGATATAATTGCCAGAGGTTGCTTGGACTGAGACTGCTCTGACCGGGTCTCAGATACTGGCCAGTCCCCATTGTCAGCTGTGCCCTGGACTGTGAGCTTAGAGAAGAATGCCCTCCTGTACTGTGCAGTATTCCTGGGATTGCACTGGGTACCAATAGCTGTGCAGTGGTGAGGGAAATCAGATGGCAAAAAAAAAAACAAAAAAACACACACTTGTCCTCACTTGAATTTGAGGCCTTACACTGTCCAATATTCACAGTTGCTTAAACTGGTTCTAAAGTCTTAAGGTTTTCCACCTTCATGCATGCATTCTATGCATGAAGGAGAAAAACCTTCTGTACTGCAGGATCTCCCCCAGCTCCCCCTTATACATACCTGAGCCTGATCTGATCAAGCGGGGTGCACAAGTGCAGCAACTCTAGCTGCCGTTTCCCTCCTCCCTGGGCAGATTGATAGCAGTGGGAGCCATTGGCTTCTGCTGCTGTCAATCAAATGCTGTGCTGAGCCAGCAGGGGGGCAGGGCTGAGACGCCCGCTTTGTGTCAATGGACACAGATAGGGCAGCTCGGGAGCCCCCCCAGAAAGCGGCTTTCCATGGGGGCACCCACCGAAGAGGAGGAGCCTGGAGTGCAAGCGGTGGACCCCAGAAGGAGGAGGATCCGGGCTGCTCTAAGTATACCATGCTTGTTATTTTAGCAAAAAAACAAAGGTTTAATGCTGCTTTAAGGAGAAGATTGTCCTCCCGCAGCCAACTATTTTGGTGTATCCCATGCCCCAACCCCTCTCCTGTTACACGTTTTATCAGCAACAAACAGGAGAAAAAAACCCTAGACTGTTTTTTGAAGCAAGAGTGATTGAATTGTTGTTTGTGTGGCTGGTTGTCACTGTGACAAACGCGGATCCCGACCCCAGCCCGTCTCACCAACTTGTGAAAAAGAACCCACCACTCTCACACCACGCAACAATGCCACTCTCAGATGCAACCTGCACAGAGATTTTCCAGCTTGCGGGACCACAATCTAGATGCCAGCAGCCTGAGAGAGATTGTCACTGGGTTAGGTTAATTAGCAATGAACTCTTAAAAACGCCAAACTGCCACCAGATAGCTTTGGGCCCATCAACCCTTCACAATGTTAGCAAGAACAAATGTGAATAAACAACACACACACACAGTCACCACCAGTAGTGTATTTTGGATTTGTGCTGCCCTAGGCAAGACTAGAATCAGGCGCCCCCCCCCTCCCCCTTTCTAAATGTGTCCCTCCCCTTCCTTTTTATGATCCACCCCTTAATCTGTAAACTTCACCCCTTCCTCTTTAGGCTCTGCCACAGGAGACGGTCAGAGGCTGCGGACAGAGGCTGCGGACAGGGATACAGGCGACGGTCAGAGGCTGCGGACAGGGATACAGGCGACGGTCAGAGGCTGCGGACAGGGATACAGGCGACGGTCAGAGGCTGCGGACAGGGATACAGGCGACGGTCAGAGGCTGCGGACAGGGATACAGGCGACGGTCAGAGGCTGCGGACAGGGATACAGGCGACGGTCAGAGGCTGCGGACAGGGATACAGGCGACGGTCAGAGGCTGCGGACAGGGATACAGGCGACGGTCAGAGGCTGCGGACAGGGATACAGGCGACGGTCAGAGGCTGCGGACAGGGATACAGGCGACGGTCAGAGGCTGCGGACAGGGATACAGGCGACGGTCAGAGGCTGCGGACAGGGGTACAGGCGACGGTCAGAGGCTGCGGACAGGGGTACAGGCGACGGTCAGAGGCTGCGGACAGGGATACAGGCGACGGTCAGAGGCTGCGGACAGGGATACAGGCGACGGTCAGAGGCTGCGGACAGGGATACAGGCGACGGTCAGAGGCTGCGGACAGGGATACAGGCGACGGTCAGAGGCTGCGGACAGGGATACAGGAGACTACAGAGAGGAGATGGTCAGCCGAGCCCACCTGAGCACTGCTGAGCCCGATGCCCCCGCCCGAGCACTGCCAACCCCAATGGTCCCTGCTCGAGAACTGCCGAGCCCGTCCCCCTGCCTAAATCTTGCCTCCCTCCAGAGCCTTGCCAAGCTCTCCCGCCCTGGCAGGCCCTAGTCCCTTCTGTCTGGAGCAGCGCCGCCCTGAAAAATGCTGCCCTAGGCAAACGCCTAGGACAGATATGGTCCTGGTCACCACAGACAGGTATATTCAGTGGATTATTCTATACAGCAGCACTCTTCAAGAGACAGGGATTATTTAGTTAAAATTATCGCTAAGGCTTTTAATGCAAACACGTTTCAAAATAGGGTTTAACTACTTCAAGTCCGGACACTTTTACCCCCTTCCTGTCCAGGCCAATTTTCAGCTTTCAGCACTGTCACACTTTGAATGACAATTCAACACTGTACCCATATGAATTATTTTAGCATTTTTTTGAGACAGATAAAATGTTATTTTGGTAGTATTTATTCACCACTGGGATTATTTTTTTTGCTATATAAATGAAAAAGTCCAAAACTTTTTTTTTTTTTTTTAAGTGTTTTTCTTTTTTTCTGCAAATAAATAATCTTTCTTCATAAATCTTGGCCAAAATTTATTCAGTTATCTTTTTGTAAAGAAAAAAAAAATTAGTTTATAACCAAAAATTATTTAAAAGGAAAAAAAAAAATTTACATTTTATTTTTTTTTTTTTTAAACAAACTGTCACCCTAGCAGTACAGTGTCACCATAGTGACACTGTACTACATGTGGGGTGTTTTTTTTTTTTGTTTTACACCGATTGCTTTTACACCCATAAAAGCAATCATTTCTCTCTCTCTGGCTGCATTCTTGCAGCCATTGAGAAATACTGTGCGAGCTGTGATTGGTCACAGCTTGTCACATGGCACAAGGTTGTTGTGAATAGCCTTGTACCACAAGATCTCTGTGGTCATTCACAGATTTCACACGCAGTATGTAATGATGTCAGAAGTGACATCGTGCTTACTACTATTCATGTGATCACTGATTGGCCAATGTTTATGAACAGCAACCCGCTCCTGCACTGTTCCCGTTCGGCTGTTTATATACATGGGCCTGACGGGAAGTGGTTAATAAGGAAAAGGTCAAATGGTGCAATTAAAATATTTACAGAAAAGGAAGTTATAAAAAGAACAATAACGCAACAGAGAAATAAAAAGGAAATGAAAATGGAGAATACTTGCAAAGTCCTGGTTTTAGCAGAATCCAATCGTCCAAAGCAAAACCTTTGCCGTGGTTCTCTTGGGTGTTCCTGGGTTGATGTTAAAACGAGAGCTTCTGTAACAGGTCCTGCCAGTCCCTTTTCTATGATATCAAAGGGGTGTGACAGAGACCATCTGACAAAATGTCCGGTTTAAGGGATGGGTGATGGGAGGGCACCACGTTGATGACCAACTCCCAAATACAATCTTATACATATTCAGATTTCTGAATATGGACCATTTACACTCGGTTACCATGCAAATTATTGTCCAGCATGAATTTAGAATACAGATATGACAGATCTCAGATATCTATTTTTCATAGGAGGGGTGTGGAGGCCTAATCCACTCTGGAACCTCCTAGCATAGGAATATGTGGGTTCCAAATGCTATCCCAATAACTGATTAAGGTGAATTAGCAATTAAAAATCATGCTGAAGTCTTAGAATCTTAGCTCATAAGCGGTCTATCTGAAATGTGTATTGCCTATTTTCTTCTGCTGAGCTACTTACGACTGCGATTCTGTTAGTTCTTCTAATTGCTCAAGCTTGCAAGGGTGACAATTTTATTAGGTTCTACAGACTGGAATGGGGGATTGAGCTAATGGAGAAGTCTGTGCGTCTGATCAATGGATTGATAAAGTCCGAGAATCAGTTAACAGTTTTTTACTGTGCCAGACAGAGAGAACACAGGTATAAAATTGGGAAAACCTGCAATTGTTGGCTGACTGGAGAAAGCCACGATTTGCAGTATTTAGCATTAATCTACCAGCGGTTCATAATAAAAAAAACCCATCATATTTATATATCTATATTTATCTATATATCTATCTATACTGTATATATAGATATATCTACATTTATCTATATATATCTATCTTGAAGACCAGGGGTCTCCAAACTTTCAAAACAAAAGGGCCAGTTTACTGCCCTTCAAAAAAAAACTTTAGGGGGGCTGGACTGAGGCCAGCTGGAGTAGAAAATACCCTGACATTGGCAGGAGTTAAAAATGCCATAGGCTTGATGGTCAGTGGGAGGAAAAAAATTACATCATTGGTGTTCCTGGGAGGAATAGTGCCCCATAACTGGTGTCAGTGGAAGAATTAGTTCCCCATCTCTGGTGTTAGTGGAAGGAATTGTGTCCCATCATTGGTGTCAGTGAGAGGAATAGTGCCCCCATATGCCAGATAAAGGCAAGCAAAGGGCCACATCCAGACCCATGTTCAGGACCAACAGAGATGAAGAAAACATGTCTACTTTCTAAAGAATACTAGCAAATAATGATTCATAATTTTTGTCAGGGATTAGCCCGTTGGTCAACTTCTTTCTTTTTTTTTTTCCTTTTTTGAGCAGGATAAACCCACAGTCTAAGAAATTCTGTGTCTCTCAGTGGACAACAAAGAAAGCCCATTTACAGCTTCATGCAAGTGTTCAGCAGTGACATGATCAGGGGCGGAGCAGTTGCACATACAAGAAAAATCTGAGTGGATCCAGAAGATGACTCCAAACATAAAAAAAAATTGCAGAATTTCAAAATTTGACAGTGATGGATTCAGTACCAAAAACAACAGGAATCTTCCATTTAAACGTTTTTCATAACAGGAACACTCACCCCACGTTCCTTATAGCTGGAGGCAGAGGGCTCCAAAATGACTGAAGAGCGTATCAAACGAACGGCTTTTCCGTGACGTTTTTTTGCTTGAAGCAATAAATAGCTGGCCGTTGTATGGTCATAATTCCACTGCAACATAACCAATTTATGAATAAGGATTTGTAAGACAAGACAAAACAAAAAGATATAAAGCAAACAAGACAAAGCCATCATGGTTTTATCTTCGGCGGAACCCTTTTCATCACCTGAATAAAAATAATAAGACCTGTGATTTTGTAGGTGAATGAGACAAGAATGTCTGTTCCAGTGCACTGATCTGGCCCCCAGGTGGGTTAATTAGGCAGGAAACCAAGGCAACTCTTTCATTTAGCCATCACAAGCACTTTGAGGGTGAAGAGCACCTAGGGATGTTACAAAAGGCTTCGGACTTAATTTTTCTTTTTATACACCTATCGGGAATAACTTTTTACCCACAAGCTAAGCAGCCTAAAAACAACAGATGCTTTATTTTATTTAGAACACTTGGACTCATACAATGGGGGAAAAAAAAGTTTAAATATACAAGCAAATCATTAAACCAAAGACCAGAGTGCCATCTAATGGAAACTGATCAGTGAATCTTTGTTTATATGGAAAATCAGAGTTACGGATAGCAAAGTTCTATTGATACATCCCTGAGGCCAGTATAAGACAGGGAATTACCTCAGATATCAGGTTTGACATGCTAGGTTTACTGTGCTTGAAGTAAACTGACATCTCTGTAATACAGTCTTCATCCATGTAGCCAAGCTAAAGATAAAAAGAGATTAGAAAGAAAAAAAAAAAAAAAAAAGGAAGAAGATTAAAAGGCT
The DNA here is from genome assembly GCF_062004578.1 of Staurois parvus. NCBI lineage: Eukaryota > Metazoa > Chordata > Amphibia > Anura > Ranidae > Staurois > Staurois parvus. Next base: position 11,155,858 of record NW_028317892.1, on the reverse strand, counting down.
TGAAAGAAACTAACCCTTAAGATGCACTTACACCTGTAGAATTTTGTTTAAACCGGAAAGGATCAAATTTATTCTTCCTAACATTTGATGGTGCTTTCATGAACTTGAATAACTTCAAACAAAATGCAGCATTGCAAGGAAGCTTTCCCACCCACCAACGCTAATATTTGTATGTCATTGCTCTGTAGAAACTTGTCACAGATAAGGAACACCTTACATTGGATTAGGAACCCTCTCCAGGCTACAAGTGGGAATGGGCTACAAGTGGGAATGGGCTCCAGGTGTGCAGGGGAGTTCTATTAACGTGGCTGTGAATGGGGAGCCAGAGACATTATACGACCAGCAAGGATGTTCTTAAAAAAAAAAAGTGTCTCCATTTGTGTGACCAGTCCAGTGCTGCCTCCTATCTAAGCTGCAAAGTGAAACAAAAAACAAGAAGTGTGAATCCCATCATGGGGGTAGACACTCAGAACAGTTGACGCGTTTCGAAGGCCATGCCCTCTTCATCAGAGCTACTGATGGAGGACTTGGCCTTCGAAACGCGTCAGCTGTACTGAGTGTCTACCCCCATGATGGGATTTGCGCTGGCTCATCTTTGAAGTCCCTTTGAGGACTACATGCCTGATTTTATTCGCGGTTTGACAGTACCATTCTTCAATTAATAAATTTGGTTACTGAGGTAATGCGCAAGGTTGGTGCGCTTCTTGTTTTTTGTTTCATTTTGCAGTATCGGTCGGGCTTCCCCAGCCTTGTTTGGAGCTGCACAACCTTTAAATACACTGGTGATAGTTTTTTTCTGGTTTTGGTTCCATCTACTCGCCACCAGTCTGGGTCCTAGAGCGCTGGAGAAATCGCATCTGTCCTATCTAAGCTGGTCATGAGGATATGCTCGCCCCCTCCTTATACATTGCAGGACTGATAATGTGATTTGATGATATCGAGAGACCACCCACAAGCCAGAGCTTTGGGGAGAAGAGAATAGCGTTTGAGCCTAATAGAATGGGATACTGGACAAGTAATAATGGACAGTTCCTAGACCCCTTGTGTTTAGCTTTAATCTCTTGATTGTCGGGAGCCACCTCAGACTAAAAACGCACCCAGCAAAAGTAAGGCTGCGCTATAACAATTCAAGAGTTGAGATTCAGATTACAAATGTCAATTTGTGTTTTACTTTAAGTGCAATCCGTTAACTTTATGCCTTCAAATTCATTTGAAAATGAGCAAAACAGCATCTGGATAGTTTCCTGTATTTTAGAAGGCACGTAAAAGGCTATCCAAGTGTCATAAAAACTCACAGGGCATTTACTGTACCATTCCACAGGACAGTTATACCCTTGCATAAGCCAAGGATGGTTTAAAAGATGCTTCACAGAAATCCTCTTCTTGGGATCCACCTACAAAACAAACAAACAAAAAGTATACAATTACCTTGCATGGGTGTTAATCATACCATTACAGCCCATTTCAGGTTGCTTAAAGAGGGCCTTTACCACTAAGTTGCCATTGTTCTCTTCCTCCACCTAGCCTCTAACTATTTTACTATTGGAAAAAGCAGTATAACGTTCCAGGAAGCTGCTCAGGCTATGTCATGGGAATATGCTGCTGATTGATGAGATCCCTAAATGTAAGCACTACTAATAAATGTTCTATACTTCCTATACCACACTACATGGGCTTCTTTTTCTATTAATGAAGATGGAGTTATAAGATGTTTGCCTAAGGATTGGAACCCCATCTGTAACATATTGGAGTCCAGGGAGTGACTACAACACTGGAGTGAGAGTCCAGGGTGTACTCTGTAAAGGCTTGCTATTACTCTAATGAGGGTAATTGTATGCATTTCAGCTTTATAGAAGTGTTCACAATTTATATAATTTTATTTCATTTGTTTTATTGATTTAATTTTATTTAAATTTATTTTTGGTTTGTGAGTGTACACTGATTGTTCACATTTATAAATATTTATTTATAGTGTACACTGAGTGATTTCACGATTCACGTGTTGCTCGCGATTTGAATCTTGTTTTGATTCATTTTGCACATATTTTGTTAAGTATATACTTATTGTTTGGCAAAGTATATACCAGTTGACATTGAAGGTAATGCAGTATTTAGTTTTTCCATTTTTTGGAGGTACACACCTTATCCGGATTTATGGGGATGTTGAAGTTGGACACAAAGGATTAATTTATTTGGACTTTAATTTTGGTTTTCAAACATTGACTGGCACAAAAAAGGTTTTTGTATAATATAATTTACTTTCAAGGGTGAAAGTGTGACTTTTTGGACTCTCGGATTTTACACAGGGTATTTTTTGTGCAATATTTATTTATCTTTGGATACCAAATTAATTTATTTATTATTGCATGTCAATCAAGGTCTTATTATTTTGCATAACTCTACTACAACATAATTACTTCCTTCCTTAAACGGCATCTTTTAGCGCAATAATTTTAACAACTATGTAAAAACATTTTATTAGGAACTTGCCAACCTTGAACAAAGTTATATTTGATGATGGCTATAATCAATATAAAAGACAATATATCCTTGCAGAAAAACACATACCTGAAGCATTTGGCTAAGAAGCAGCACACTGCCAGGAGAAAGCCATTTTGGGATGTCATATTTTCCCCTCTGCAGAATGTAAGACAAAAACAACTCTGTGAAACTGCTAAGAGTTCAATTTAATTACACAAACTGGATTTAAAGACACATGGTTCCTCAAACTGCATAAAACATTTAGTCGTCGTTGCACTAATCCAATTTGGTACTGCCTTCTTAAAAGAAGCATATAGAGGAGCTTGTAACTACATACTTATTAGGAGTCAGACGTTAAATAAGGAGGTCAAGTAAGAGTCCGATTTACAGCCCAGAAACTTGCATTTTTAGAAGGGGAGCTTAGCAATAGCAGCCTCCATATTCCATGGACAGGTTTACTTTAAAGCAGAACCAAAAACACATTGATTTAACCGGTTTCCAAAACATTACATTTAAAGCAGATCTATAATCACCTTCACTCCACCGCTGTGGTTACCCAGAGCTCCCCATCAGCCACTGGCTTCTGGGTACTGATCTTCAGCCATTTTCATTGGCTGGTCCAAGATTTTGTCTCTCACGCATGCATAAGTTTATTTATCTCTGCAAACAGGCAGGTAAGAAGCTTTAATACAGAAGAGACATAGTATGTCTCTTCTGCAATAAAAGCCCTGCCTGTTCATCAACTTTTTTTTTTGCTTACTAAAGTTCCACTTTGAGGCATGCCTTGAATTATACTACAGTTACTAGTGTGTTTATGTTAACCCTCAACCAGAGAGTTAATCCATCGAATGGCTGGTGTCATAACTGGTCATAGATGCAGCACCATGGCAGCTGCAAATCAAACACTAAGATGGCAGCTTCCTTGATTGTAACGTGTAGGAGGTTTGGATCCGCTTTAACCACTTCAAGTCTGGACACTTTCACCCCTTCCTGTCCAGGCCAATTTTCAGCTGTCAGCGCTATCACACTTTGAATGACAATTGCACGGTCATGCAACACTGTACCCATATTAATTTTTTAGCATTTTTTTGAGACAGATAAAACTTTGGTATTTATTCACCACTGAGATTTTTATTTTTTGCTATATAAAATGAAAAAGTCCAAACATTTTTTTTTCAAAGTGTTTTTCTTGTACAATTTTGCAAATAAATTTCTTCATAAATCTTGGCCAAAATGTATTCAGTTATCTTTTTAGTAAAGAAAACCCAAAATAACCCAAATAGTGTATAACCAAAAACTATAACTTAACATTTTTATATTAATTTGTTTTGTTTTAACATAGCGACACCCGAGCAGTACAGTGACACTACTACTTGCGGGGGTGATGAGGTTTTTTTTACACTGATTGCTTTTACAGCCTTTATGGGTGTAAAAGCAATCATTTTTCCTTCTCTCTGGCTGCATTCTTGCAGCCATTGAGAAATACTGTGAGCTGTGATTGGTCACAGCTTGCCACATAGTACAAGGCTGTTGTGAATAGTCTTGTACCATTTGACTCTGATCATTCACAGATTTCACCAGTAGTAAGCAATGTCAGGAAGTTACATCTTGCTTACTACTATTTATGTGATCACTGATTGGCCAATCAGTGATCACATGAATCAGGACCTCACACAGAGGTCCTGTACAGCGATCGGTGCTCCCAGGGAGCGCGCACAGGCAGTTAATGCGGGGGGCCATTTATAAACTGCTTCGGCTCTGCTCCCATGTGGCCGTTTATGTACATGGGCCAGACGGGAAGTGGTTAAAGCAGTAGTAAACACCATATGATCACTTGTACCTACAGGTAAGCTTGTAATAAAAAAAAAGCTTACCTGTAGATTCAATGAAGATCTCCTAAATGCACACCGTTTAGGAGATATTCTCTATTTCTGCAGCTGGTGATGTCACCGGCGCATGCGCACAGTGCTCAGATTGAAGGCATAAAGAGCATGCTGTCAATCCAGAGCACTGTGCCGTGAATCTTCAAGCATATATGCAGGAAGGATGTTATCATGGCTCAGTCATTCAAGCGGCCAGAGCCCATAAACGTGGAAAGAAAACCGGGTGAAGATGAAGGTCCTGCAGTGCATACTAGCACATGCAATTATCTTGAAGGGGGACTTTTTTTTGAGGGGGCCCAGACTTAACTACCACTTTAAAGCCATTGGAAAAAAAGGTTGGGTCTAGTGAGTGTTTTTAAACAGTAGATCCCCTATACTATGGAAGATTATACTGCTTATATTTTGACTTCCCTGGTTCCTCCCATCAGCAAGCTCATAAAAATGTTTAAACATTAACATAACTTAAAGATCCAGTGAAGGTCATATCGGTTTCTTGGTGCATCTCTATGCAATGTAGGCAGATTGTGGCTGATGGGAGGGACCAGCAGGGTGCTCCACATTGTTAAACATAGCACCCTCTGTGTACTCCTCTCAAGAACCCTCAGCGCTGATGCAAGCAGTAAACTGGCAGTTATGCAAGTATCTAAATTCCTTAATTTTTAGTCTTTAGTCTGGAGGAATGGGCATTTCTAAACATACTATCTTTGCATGCCGACAACCCCCTAAGTAATAGCTTCATTACTGAAAGAACTGAAATCAAAAGAATGACAGACTGGAGAGGAAAGTGATAGTTGATGCCGGATGTCCACCAGAAAGAAAATAAACCAGAAGCTGCCGTGCTGCAACTTCTAATGCAGAAGTTTACAGTGTTCAGTGAATCAAACGAAGTGTTCAACCACACAGAAGGATAAAAGCCACTTGTTCAGTGCATGCAGCCAATGGCTACAGCGTTGATCTGTGTAGACCAAAGGTAAGATTAGAATTCAGACGTGGGCCCCTTTCACACTTGCAGACTGTTCGTTTCATCAGTTCAGTCACGTTTTTTCAAAGAAAAAAAACGGATAATTTTTCATCAGTTTACATCAGTTTTTTACATCCACTTAACCACTTGAGTCCCGCAGCCATTAGGCCTGAAGATTAAAACCCAACAAAATTATATTTTTTTTGAAAGCAGACACCCTAGAGAATAAATCTGTGGTAGTTCCAAAAAAATATAATACCCTAGATTTTCCATAGGTGATACTTTAGAAGCCTCTACAGGACATTAGTTTAGCATTCTCCATGAGTTCTGGTGCTGAAATTATTGATCTCACTCTGGCATGCATGGTGCTACGTAACGTGTGTAGCACAAATGCTGTTTTTTTTGTGTAGGAGACCCAACAATTGCATTTTTGAATTTTTTTTTTTTAAATTTAGTTTTTATTGGGTTTTAAAAGGCATACAAAAAGTTGCATAGAGTTTGTAGTAACAGTCACAAATCAACAGAAGAAGAAAGAAAACAAGTTCATCGATGAAATGCAGATACATAGAATGTCAGTGCATAACAGTGGATTAGCTAAAAGCAACAGACATCTGAATAGACACATCGGAAATGTAAAGATCCCATGGTTCCCACACTGCCTCAAAAAGAGGGACAAGACTAGCATGCATAGCAGTGAGGTACTCCCATTCTTCTAATCTCAGCAACAAGCCTAACCAATTCCTACAATGTAGGAGGTGTAGTAGAAAGCCAATGCATGGGAATGGTTCTCCTGGCCACTGTTAGGACATAAGAAGATATTTTCTTGGCATGTTTGGAGAGGCCTGGAAAAGGTAGGCCCGGTAAAAAGTGGATGGAGTCAAATGGAATGTGGACCCGTAAAAGTAGCCGCAAAAGACTAAAGGACCTCTCTCCAAAAAGGTGCAATGTATTGGTAAAGCCAAAAAATGTGGAAGAGTGCCAATTTACTCACCACATCGCCAGCAGACATGAAGAACTTCAGGAGTCTTGTACCAGAACATCAAAATCTATTAAGTATTTTCTTTATATACCACACATATAGAAGATCTAGAGTCAGCCTCCCAAATCCTACTCCATTGATCTAAGGGAATATCCTGGTGAAGGATTTGGGGCCACTTTCGCATGTAAAGAGGTGTTTCAGTAGAATGGGGTCAAGTGTCTTGAAGTAACTTATAGATAGAGGAGATTAAGCCCCAGTTGGTATGGACCCTGAATGCAGATGCGTTCGAAAAGAGTAGGCATCTCTAGGGTCAGGGAGGGAGTCTTGGTGAAGAAAAAGTGCCGTATCTGAAGGTAAACACAGTACTGATGAGGAGGCAGGCGTGAAGTTTTCTGTAACTTGATAAAAGGCCTAAGCTTTCGAGTCACTGGGTGGACCAGATGTCGTAGTTGGAATAAATTGGCTTTAGCCCAGGGGCTAATACGGGCCGGGGTCAAACTATCAGGAAGACTAGGATTAAGGATGACATTGGTCAGAGGTGAACAAGAAGAGGACAGGGCAAGTCTACCCCTACACCTCCCTCCATATAGAGAGCGTAAAAAGCATTGGCCCAAGCAGTAGATGCCTATAGAAGATTTCAATGTTGGTCATAGATCAGAGTAACAAGAGAACAAGGGTGCAATGGGCATAGCTCCAGCCATTCAATCTCAGACCATTTGATAAGGGGATGCTAAGAAAACCAGGAGGTGAGACTACGGAGGTGGGTAGCTAAAAAGTACAACACAAGATCTTGAGCCCCCAGACCTCCCCTAGATCATGGTGAGAAAAGAACTGAGCAGGCAATGAAGTGATATTTGCTATGCCAAACAAAAGTGGAGGAAAGATTTCTGAAGGGAACGGAGTTTGGACATAGGGAAAGGGACAGGAAGCGTTTCAAACAAATACAAAAGTTTGGGCAGTATAATCATTTTCTGTACATGAATCCTTCCGAGAAAGGAGATGACCAGGTTGTCCCAAAATTTTAAAGATTGAGAAATAGCGTGAAAAGGTGTGTGTGTGGGGGGGAGGGGGGGGGGGTAATTGGCTTCATAGAGAGAAATCGTAAGAGGTAAGGTTGGTACCCAATTATAGCAAGGAATGGGGGCACCAGCAATAGGGATAATTTGACTTACTGTAAGAGACGATAGAATAGTAGGGGGTATGTGGAGCGGTAAAGCTTCAGTTTTAGATATAAATGTTGTGTATAGGCAAGCGCTGGAACCATAAAGCAGCTAGCACAAAGGTAAAAGGTAACAACTCCTTGTGGATAAAATATAAATGTGCAGCGCTAAAATAAATGAATGATATAGTGAAATAATAAAGTGCAATGCTAATCTGACATATAGCAACAAAAAATACTCAGCGGAACAGTCAAGTGCAGCATATAAAAAGAAACCTATAAAATGTCAATAAATCATTCAATGAGTGTGGAACAGTAAAGAGCAGAATGTAAAGTGGAAATAAAGTGTGTATGTATGTATATATATATATATCTATCTAGATCAGCGAAGTATGAACTAAAAATGTAACTGCTTCTGAATCCAACTGACATGCATTGTTATACTGTTCAGAGGGAACTTACCATTATTTTCTTATACAATACCATTACATTGTCATCATCAAAGGGAAGGTATCCACACATCAGTGCGTACATAAGCACACCCATGCTCCAAATATCGGCCTAAAAAATGGCAACAGAATTAGTTGAATTTTATTTTTAATACATGTGATTATTATACAGGGTTTATATAGCACCAACAGTTTGCACAGCGCTTTACAAAATTAAGGTAGAAATTATAGTTACAATACAATTTGGTAGAAGAGGAAACAGAGGGCCTTGCTCGTTAGAGCTTACAATCTAAGAGGAAGGGTTGATTGATACAAATGGTAATAGCTGTGGGAGAGATGAGCTGATGGAGAAAATAAATGGCGGTTTACTAGGTTGAAGCAGGATAGGCTTCTTTAACCACTTACCTACTGGGCACTTATACCCCCTTCCTGCCCAGGCCAGTTTTCAGCGTTGTCGCACTTTGAATGACAATTGCGTGGTCATGCAACACTGTACCCATATGAAATTTTTATCTTTTTTTGAGACAGATGGAGCTTTCTTTTGGTAGTATTTAATCACCTCTGGGTTTTTTATTTTTTGCTAAACAAACCAAAAAACTGAAAATTTAAAAAAAAAAAAGTTTTTTCTTAGTGGTTATAAAATTTTGTAAGTGATTTTTCGCCTTCACTGATGTGCGCTAATGAGGCTGCAGTGATGGGCACTGATAGGTGGCACTGAGGAGGCACTATTAGGTGGCACTGAAAGGCAGCACTCATATGGCACTGATAGGAGGCACTGAAAGGCAGCTCAGATGGGCACTGATATGTGGCATTGATGTGCACTGGTAGGCACTGATATGTGACATTTATGTGGCACTGGCAGGTGGCACTGCTGAGGCTACACTGATCATCAGTGCCCTGATGATCAGTGTACATGTCCCCTCCGAGGAATACGGATTACGAGCTCTCCTCGCCTCTCGAGCTGTCAGAGTGACAGCTCGTGGTGAGAGAAATGCCAATAACCGGCATATCCCTATTGACATGTGAACAGCTGTGATTGGACACAGCTGATCACATGACCGAGCCGACATCTTTGGCTCTTTCCGTTGATCGGTGATCCGCTTCGTCCGGGGGACACAGCACACCACCGATCGCCGCACTGCGCATTCCTGGAGCCGTGCATGCGCAGTTAGAGTGGGAGGACGTCATATGACGTCCTCCCAGAACGAAAGAACCGCCTGGCACCCGTCATTACCTTATATGGCAGGCGGTTAAAGAGAAAAGGTTTTCAGGGATCATCTAAAAAGGTGGATAGATTAGGAGACAGCTTGGGGTAGGGAGTTCCATAGGATGGGAGAAGCTCGGGAGAAGTCCTGGAGGCGCGCATGGAAGGAGGTGACATGAGGTGACATGGGAACTAGAGAGCAGGTGGTCTAGGGAGGATCGAAAAGAGTGGTTTGGTTGATATTTTGAGACCAGGTTGGTGATGTAGCTGAGGGCAGAGTTGTAGATGGCTTTGTAAGTTGTTGTTAGTATTTTGAATTTTATTCATTGGGTGAGTGGAAACCAGTAGAGGGATTGGCAGGGAGGGGTAGCAGACACTGAATAGTTGGTAAGGTAGATGAGCCTGGCAGCAGTGTTCATGATGGACTGGAGGGGGGATAGCCTATGTAAAGGTAAGCCAATGAGGAGGGAGTTGCAGTAGTCGAGGCGTGAGATAACCAGGGAGGGAATTAGGAGCTTTGTGGTATCATTGGTTAACAATTGGCATATTCTGGAGATGTTGTGAAGGTTTAGGCAGCATGATTTGAACAGGGATTGGATGTGGGCCTGAAAGGATAGTTCAGAATCCAGGATTACCCCTAGCACTCTGGCATGCAGGGATGAGTTGATAGCGGTGCTATTGATCCTGATCGAGAAGTCAGGGGAAGAGGCACGTGGGGGGGAAATATTATGAGCTCAGTTTTGGATAGATTGAGCTTTAGGAAGTGGTGTGACATCCAGTCTGATATGCCTGTTAGTAAATCGGTGAAACGTGAGGAAGCAACTAGTGATCAACTAGTTTTTCCCAACAGCTGCAAGATTAAATGTCTTTCTCCAAATGTAATATTCCAAGGTATAGATGCAGGAGTGTGGCTAATACAGGATACACTAATGTGATTAATACATGATATACTCCCAATATGGACTTGAGGGGTGGAGAGTGTTAGAGTGGGTATATATACACTGCTATGGAAATTCAGTGCCTTGTCTGCTGCTGATCACATCTGGTGTAACCAAACAGGTTGGATGGGGCTAGGCCAGGGGTGGGCAAACTTTTTGACTTGAGGGCCGCAATGGGTTCATATATTGGACCCAGGGGCCGGACCAAGAGTAGATGAATGATGTGTATGTGTCATCCATATTAAGTATAGTAATATTCCCCCATAGTAAGCATAGTAATTCATCCCCCATATAGTAATTCATCCCCCATATAGTAATTCATCCCCCATATAGTAATTCATCCCCCATATTAAGTCCCCCCTGTGTCAATTCACTACCTTTGCTCCGCGCGTTCCTCTCGCCGTGTTCCCGCGCCGTTCCGGTGTAGCATGAAAATCTGTCTCCTATGAGGATCTGTCCCCCACGACGTATCTGCGCATGTGCCAGTTTCAGGCATTAGCAGCCGATCGGCGATCTCCGGCACATGCGCAGATACGTCGAGGGGATCAGATCCTCATAGGAGACAGATTTTCATGCTACACCGGTCTTCAGGGCGGACTGTGAGAGGAGCCTAGCTCCCCTCGCGTTCGTCACGCTGCCCCGCCTACACACATCCTGACAGCCATCCTGACAGTATCACGCTCTGCGGGCCGGATTAAAAGGTCCGCCGGGCCGTAACTTGCCCATTGCTGGGCTAGGCACTGTACTACTGATACACACTTAAAAGGAGTCTGTATATACTGTTTGTGATATGAGAGATTGACTAGATTTGTGATATTTGTAGCACATGAGAGACGTTACTACAGGTTGTTTATCAGGCGTGCCGAGGTTAGGCACTTGCTTTTTCAGTACAGCTTGTTGTTACCTTTTTATTTTTGTAAAGTTACATAGTGTTTTGGTGCTTTTCCTAATGGATCCATGAGGGAATAGTAAAGGAACCTGGAAGCCATCCATCTTCCTGCCCATCTAGTATTATTATAAAGCCTTGTTTGAACATCTTCTAATGAGAGGTCAAATAAATCTCTTGAATGATCCTGACCCAATGGGAATGCATTTTAAAAGTGTGAAGAACCAGCACTTTATAAGAGTGGATTTTCTGCACATTTCTGGGCCAAATGGACCCTAATATGGCTATGGACTTTCTCTGTTTCTATATAAAGTTGGTTATGCACCTGCATTTTATAGCACTGGCAAAGGTTATACACAAAGAATTTTGCAATGTTTGTTTTAATCATCACCGAATCAACTTGTGGTTTTATCACTGACATACTGTATGCATTGTTTTATTGATTTGATAAGCATTTATGTAGTAAGTCCGTTACGCAATTTAATCTTCCTGTGAGCGTGGTCTCTTGAGCGTTGTACAGGATGTTTTAGTCCCAATAGAATATTTAAACAGAAGCTTTGTTTGGGAGAAGGGATTGTAGGGTGCGCAAAAATTTTGGGAGTGTTTGCATAGATCTGATGGTGGTTGTAGAGTTAAGCCAACCTTACACAGATCAAAATTAGGTCACTTCAGCAGGGACTGGCAAATTTCAATTCATGTATGGGCAGGGTGGTTGTACAGAAGTCGATTTACTGATGGACTTCTGTACAACCGCCCTGTGGGAAAATTTCTACTCGATCAGCACCGCTGATCAGCGTATTCTGACTGCAGGGAAATTTGCCCACTGTCAGAATACAAAGGCTCAGCAGGGAGGATTCCCCCTTCCACCTCAAATACATGGATGGTGGGATAGAGTGTTTTTTTTTCTTTTCATACAACCTGCTGGTTGAAAAAATTTTTTTTTCTTAAATGCATCATCCATGAGCTGCCTAACACTAACAGCTGTTCTAAAGGGTATGTAAAGGAAAGCTGTTCTAAAGGGTATTAAAGTAAGATGACCAGATTAACTCTTAGTCAGCACAGATCTGTATATCCCTGTGTGGGCAACGTCAATATCTTGGATTCTCCTCCTTTTTAGAGAGATACTGAACAGCTGCTCTAGAGGTAGTGAGCGATATTGCCCATACCAATGAATTATGTACCTGCCTAGCTTTCTTTGTTACTGAACCAAAAATGATGTTATCCTAATAAAGACCAGTGGCCTCTGTAATTGTAACCTCACCATCTAATGTCAGACATCAGAGGCAGACAAAGAGGCAACAATACCTGCGCTGCACTGAATATAGTGACACACAGCTATAGCTACTTAATGTTGACCATATCATAAGCCAAAGAACTAGCTTCACTCGACCCAAGTAAGAAAGTAACTAAGTCTCTGCTTATCCCATCAGCTATATCAAATCCTAAATAGATACAGTCACAGTTCAGTATGTTAGTCTTCTTAAAAGCCTCGTAGCCCTGCTTAAAAGACAAAAAAAAAAAAAGAAGCTAGAAGTGACTGCTCTGTGTTGTCCTGAATAATAGTTATATAACAAGGGAACTTGTCAGAAGATCACTATATACTCTGCAATTACCAACTTGGTTTCTAAAGTTCTGGAGGTGTCATGGAGACATTCAGTTTGAGAAAAAAAAAAAAAAGCAGGTTTAACAATGGAAGTTCCCATATTACTATTGTGAATGGATTCTCTTTAGGACTTTTAAGTACCTGCTTCAATTCGCTCAGATAGAGGAATCACATCAGTCCTAAGTCATTTACATCTTGGACAAATCCTAAAGCCACTGCTCTTTGTGTTAATCATATCAAATGCTAGCAGTGCTTCCTTTGGCTTGGCCAGGCAATCCGTAAACTACAGCTTTTGGTGGCAGCCATAGGAAGCATGAAGCTGAATCTCTGCTTCAGCCAGCTGGGTTAGAGAAACCAGCCACTAACTGGGCACTGCACATAATGTCAACCATATTAAAGGCTTTGACTTGCTCAAAACAACCACAGTCTCCCAGCCCACTGCTCACAACAAAAAAAAAAAAAAAGCAAATAGCCATCTGTCTATAAACCGCTTACTCAGATTGAAAGAAGCCAGCCTTAAAGTAATAGAACCAAGTCCCTTTCAAGGGACAAAAAATACCATGGCGACAGAAAAATAAAAAGCTCCACAAAGCAGCAAGCTTTCTCAGAACAAAAACTGAAAACCTTTTCTGTTCTACAAAATCATTGCAATGTTAGGTCTACCCAAACTTTCTTTTTTTTTGTGAATTTTAATTAAAGTGGTTGTAAAGGCTCAATGGTTTTTACCTTCATGCATTCTATGCATGGAGGGAAAAAAAGAAACACAAAAAACCTTCTGCGTGCAACAGCCCCCAGTACTTACTCAAGTCCCATCGCGATCCAGCTATGTGCACGAGAGCCTCTGCTCTCCCTCCTCATTGGCTGAGACAGCAGCAGGAGCCATTGGCTTCTACTGCGGTCAATCACAGCCAGTGGGCAAATGAGAGAGATGGGGTGGGGCTGAGCCCCAGCTGTGTGTGTGAATGGACATGCAGCAGCTCGGGAGCAAGCCTGCTTGGGTGCCCCCATAGCAAGCTACTTGCTCTGGGAGCACTCGGCAGGAGCGCTGACGGGGGACGCAAGAAGGAGGGTCGGCACTGGCTCTGCACAGAGCAGGCAAGTATGACATGTTTGTTATTCTTTTTTTTAATGCCTATAATATCACTAAGTTAAAACCAGTCAACTTTTCTTGTTAAGGTGAATTCTCCAAACTGGGAAGAATTTTTTTTTTTTTTTAGTAAATAGGACAGTTAAAGTCGAGAATCTGTCAGATTTATTGGTCCCTATACTATCCAAATGAAAAAAAAAAATGTGGATGTCTACTAAACACGAGACCTTAAAACCAACATTTTAATAGATCAAATAACTAGCGCTATAATTGAAAGATCACTAATGAAACAGCATGGAAATATAGGGTACAAAAATTAAACCATGTTGCATAGTTCATCAGGGTTCCTACCCACTGGGACATGTCCTGTGAATCCATTACCATTTTAAAGGCACAAAGCTTGAAAACTGGAGACTATTAATGAATGTGCTTTAGACACTGTAGACAAAGAAAATATTTGAAAAACCAAAACACTAAAGGAAAATCAACATAGTAATATTAATTTCACCTCAGAGCCAATATAAGCTTTTCCTTGTACCAGTTCAGGGGCTGCATATGCTGGACTACCACAACAGGTCATTAGGTGATAATCCATTCCACCCTACATAGGAAAAATAAAAATGCACAATAAAACCCCAAATTTCTTAAACCTTTTGCATATTAAAGCAAGCTAGCTGAAATGGTGAAGAGAGTTTTTTTTAAAGATTACTGAACTCATAATTAAAAACAAGCATCTACAATAAGTTGTTGATTAGCTCAAAAATATTTACCAGAATCCTGGAAGACATATGCCTTATGTAAAAGTTCAGTTGGATTTTCAGTACAGATTTACTACCAGGATGCTTTGACTTTGTACAAAAGCAGTACCGAAAACTTGATCATAAAAACAGAGGGGGTTTGACCCATGTCCTCCAATGGTCTCCCAGAAAAGGCATTTATACTGAATAAAAATACAAAAATCTTGTATTCTCTCTCCTCTATGAGGGTCACATGAATTCTTTCATTATCAGGTCCCCAAAAGGAGTCCCAACTGAGGAGGGGAGGAGGAGGGGAGGAGGAGGGGGGGGGGGGAGGGAGGGAAATAGCCAAATTGCTTAAATTTCCAGGATGTTGTTCAGGAAACAGAACTTGTTGAAGAACCAATCCCTTGTACCAACAGGGTGTTCAGGACTTGTCTCCAGTCCAACAGACTGCCAACTGTCATGAAGATTTGCCAAAAGATGCAAAGGAAGGATTTCCCCCTACTCCAAAGCCAGATTCTTGAGCCACCAAGCTAAAGACAATCTGGTCTTCATGACAAACAGTCATTCTGTCTGGAGATTGAATCAAACTTGTCCTGTAACAGAATGTCGCAATGCAGAGGTCTGGAGTGAAACCTGACAAATGAACTGCCTCATGGGAGGCCACCATCAGGCCTAGGCCTCCCATGAAAAGCAACTCTTCCTGGACCGGAGACCTCTAACAAGAGACTGAAGGGTCTGCAGTTTCTTCTGTGGAAAGAACACTCTGCCCTCAACAGTGTCCAGGACTAGACCCTGATAGAGCAAACAATGAGTCAGTCACAGCAATGATTTCTATAGGTTTAAAGGTTCATCTAAACCACTAACGACTGAACAATTACACACATGTTCTTCAACAGAGCCAGTGAGTCCAAGTATCCCCCAATAGGGATGCCAAGAGAGCACAGCAGGGCTAATACTGGGGCCAACACCTTGGTTAATATCTGAGATAGAGACAACAGACCGAAAGGTAGGGCCACAAACTGTAGTGCAGGGGCTATACAGCAAAGAATTAATCACTGATGCGCTGGAAAGATGAGGATGTGAATATAAGCATTCCTGATGTCCACAGAAACCAGGTTTTCCTGCTGAAGGGATGCAATGCCATATTTGGTGGATTCCACGCAGAATTTCTGGACCAGAATGACCGCATTACCTTGGGTGTGGGAATGGTAAACAGATTGGAAGAAAACCCCTGAAACTGTTCTGCCACAGAACTTGGGCAATGTCACCTGAACTCAGAAGGCCCGAAAGTGCTCGAGCAAGATCTGTCAAACTGTGCAGTGACAGGTTGGAGGTGAAAACCTGAGGGGACAGAGCAAAACTTCTAGTTTGTAGCCGTTACAGTAGAACTATAGAGAAAAAAACAACAACTTTGTTTTTCACTTTGGCTAGTGTAAGGGAAGTTTGCCCCAATGGGGAGAAATACCTTCACTTCCTGCCCCATAGCCCAAACAGGAATTGAGGGAAAATCCCTACAAATTAAAAAGGGAATTACTGGAGGACCCCCAGGTCACTAGAACTAGTGTCTCCATTGGAAAATTTCCTCTCTATTACTTTGCTGGGGACAACCCAAAATGTTGGGTTTTTACTTTCACTTTCAATGATAATGGTAAACAAGACAAATAGAAAGGGTGGATCTCCCTAATTGGGATACAGACAGCAATAAAAATTGACAAGTGTTCTAATCCATCTCCTCTCTGTCCAAAACTAAAAAAAATTTTTCCCTTTAGTTATACTTTAATCACAAATGGTTAACAAATAACCCTTAATTCTAGAAAGTGGAGGTCCATCTTCATGCCAAGGAAGGCTTCACTGAGGACAAGGCAGACAAAGGGGGAGAAGACTTTGTAGTCTGTTCCTTAAGCTTCTTCCCCTGAATAGATGGGTGCTGTTGCCTCCAGTAGCATCCTAGATAATTGTTTAAGATCCAGAGATTGTTCCTCGAAGGCCGTGCAGATCAAACATATGCAGTCTAGCATTATAGCCAAGCAGCCCTATGTACCAACCATAAGACACATGCAGGAAATTAGAGCAGAGGTTTCCAGCAACCAAAAACAACTGAAGCTTCGTGCTACAGGCATCAGCTTTAGGCATTCAACAAGCAAGGTGTCAACTGCAGCAGCTATTATATCTTTTAAATAAATTGGCCAATCAAACATGGTTTGGCAAAATAAAGTCAAAGTCAGGATGGCAAAAGGGCCTGCCACAAAGAACAACACCCTAGAAATATCTTTCAACCAATTATCAGTTAAGTTCTTGACAAAAAAAAAAAATTAGACATCCCCAAACGAATACAAGGCTTGTAAATGATTATGGGGGAGCAAACAGCTTATGAAGCTGCAATAAGCTGATGCATAGACTCAATGAAAGGGCCGGTACAGCATGAAGTGTCTGTTATGCACCTGGTGCCACTCTGAGCTGCATGCAGGCAGACTATGTAAGAGAATGCAGACACACGAGCTGTATGGATCCACCCCCACAGCCCAGTTTGACAGGTGTGCAGAGACTGGTTGCATGGCCCTCAATGCAGGCATTGTGTGTTTGGGGCCACACACAGGCCCCTGCACTGTGCAGGTGAGCCCAAAAAGCCGCTGCATCTGCATTCACTCACACAGGCTGCCTGCATGTGTGCCAAGCACATAAATGCCTCTGTGTCCATATGAATGGGGTTTAAGAGGTAAAGCCTCAGATACTCACAAAACCTGAAACTGCTGTCTGGGAAGTGCCCCACGCCAAACACTTCCCCAGAACGTTGCTGCCAGGCTATCCCTGCAATAAAAGGGGTTCCTGACAATGTACTCCAAAAGTCACGCAGAGGATGACCATGTCAGATAGCTGAAACTGAAGAGCAAAAAAAGAGTACTAGCCAAAATTAGGTCAGTCTTTATCACAGCTAAAGAAAATACTGCATATCCATCCTCCTAGAACGTTAGGAAAAAATGGGCATGCTGGTAGTGGGAGACGTTATCCTGGGAAATCATACAGTTGATTTGCCAGTGTCCAATCCTCCTGGGGGAGGCAGTGTAACCCAAAAGGTTAAAGGCTTCCTGTGTCCCTCATTGAACAAGAATGAAATCAGAGGGGTACCTACCAAACTCTAAGGACTCTTAACTCTTAATGACCCGTAAATTCAACCATTACCACTATAGGGTTCATGGATGATGAGACTCTTCTATTCAGTTACATTATGTTATTCTTATGTAACTTATGTGTGTTAATAGCAACCAGATTTCTCTGTTCTTTATACAAACGTTGCTGGAAAGATGAAATGTAATATTTTTAAACATGAATTTGAATGGTTTATAAAAAGGCACTCAGGAGAACTGAATATCCAGACTGTTACGCCTAACCTCTAAATTGCATACACATACAGTGTATTTACCTCCTCCTCCATCCAAGGCCTACACGTTTTGCAAGTAAAAGCATTTTCTTTATATTAAACTATGAGTGCAGTAAAATATGTGCATATTTAACTGTCCTAGAAAATGCATTTAGTTACATTTTATTATAAAAGCAGCCCAACCCCCGCCCCCACACCCTTTACAGGCTATATTACGGAAATATCTTGCTATATTCTACAGAAGGATAAAATTAAGATGAAGACTAAAGATCTGTTGTCTGCTGCAATTATTATAAGTAACAGAAGAGGGAGCAAAGGCCTGCAAATGGAAAGAAAAAAAACAAGCAAGTCCTAGCAGCCTGTGTCGAGACGACGTTGCATGCAAGAAAAAGCACAACACACCACATGAAACTAGGAAACAATACACATGCAGAGAGCCCTTGTATACCTTTGGCTTTGCACAGAGACCAAAGTCTATTAACTTCAAGTTCTGATCTTCATCAATAAGGAGATTTTCCTACAAAATAAATAAATTAAAATAAAACTATGCATTGTTGTCACAAAGCCTTTTATAAGCAATGAAACAGAAAAAAAAAAAAATCTTAA
>NW_028317892.1:11105000-11132500 GCF_062004578.1 Staurois parvus | reverse complement strand
GAAAAAGTAGACAGGAGAAGAGAAGCAGACTAAACTCATTTTCATTCCAATTTCCTCAAAAAGTTACCTCAAGGATCATGAAAATCTTCTTTGGTGTCTCAATTACATGGTAGAGTCTACAGACATGTTGGTGACTTAGATTCTTCATTGCATCAATTTCTGTTTTGACTCGAGGCAAATCATCCTGGAGGAAAAAAAAAAATATATATATATATATATATTTTTTATAAACACACACACATTAGGAGAAAAATCTTAACTCAAGCCCATAATTTTGTCATCCATGGTCAGACTTAATGGTTGGAGGAGGATCCATGTTATGCCACTTTCTCCCACACTGTCCGGTACAACTTGGGGACTTCATAGGGTATGGTAGCCCAAATAGTTGTACCGCTCTCCCTGCCTTGCTTTACTCTTCCCTTTTCTCCCTTCCTCGTCTTCCTCTTTCACCTCCTCCCTTCCTCTCTTCCCAGCTACTTCTTCCCCTCACTTTATCTGCACCAGACGGGGGACCACTGACCCTCCCCATTTCACAACTGCTTGAATTTTGTTTGCCCTCACCTCCTACTTTCTAGCATTAAATAAATATGTCAGCATTGAAATAATTTTGTTAAAATTCCTGAAGATTGGGAACCCCTGAGAAACACTGCATAATTTTTGCAGATTTACGCAAACAGGGGACATAGTGATTTTACAGGAGACCCATTTTCCTGCAGCTAAAATTCCCACAGTAAAGGACTGCAATTTCCCAAACTGCCTCTCTAGAAGAGTGAGCATGCCGCTTGTCCATACTATTCAGTGGTCACATACTGACAACTCTAAAGATACTGAGGGACGCTTTTTTTTTTTTTCAAAAAAAGAGGATACTGTTCAAACCGGCCTGTAACCTTTGCTAACATACGTCCCCATCCACAATCAAATACATTTCTTGGACTCTCTTAGAAATATCTGGCTTTGGAAGGTATTATATTGGAAGGTATTTTAATTTTGTACTTGATCCTACATCGGACTCGTCAATATCTTCTTCCCATTGGTCCTTTGCCACACACAAACGCGTTGTAAAACGTTTCAATCTCCACCTGTTGGTGGACACGTGGAGAATCCACTATCCAACCACTAAAGATTTTTCACACTATTCAACACAATACATGTACACCAGAATAGATTTTTTTTCTTGGGCAAACATTATCACCTCCTCTCAGTAACATGGTGTAATATTGAGAATATTATCTCCTCTGACTTTGCACCTCTTGAACCTAAACTGTTACTGGGTCTACACACTCCTTGGCATTGGTGTCTCAATGACTCCATTCTGCAAGACTCAGAAATAGTTGCAGATTTGACCACTCCTAGACCAATATTTTGCTACCAACGAGGAAGTGCTGCCACATACAGTATGGGAGGCCCACAAGGCCTAGATAGGAGGCTCCTTCATTAAGCATGGCATGTCTCTTAAAGTAAATGTGAAACAAAATGTAGCGCTAATCGCTTGATGTAAATAAATCAATGTGCAAATAAAATTCCCTTACTTAAAAGTGAATAAACTTATTATAAATAATTTCGTGCTTACAAAAACACAAAAAATTCCTATAGTGATGGTGAAAAACCAGTCTCATTGACTAACATAATAGTGTATACTCAAACAAATATACATAAAACACACAATGTGCACTAATATATATATCTACACAAATCCCATAAAGTGAATAAAACAACCTCATGTGCAAAAGTGAACTCTAATCAGTGACATAATATACACACGATAATTAATTTTCATGCGTTTTTAGAGTCCAATCTTTTTAATCACACTCCAGTGAACAAAATAACTCATGCTGATATCCGTGTTCAAACGTGGTTTGATAACTATACACAAAACCATCCGATCACCGGCTGGATTAGCCTCTCACCTTCCAGATTCGACCCTTGCGATCCCTCTGGGGATCAGAACTCCAATACTAGCTCCTTCTTCACGCAGGATCACATACTGCGCTAACCACTCACATGTAACATAAAACACAAGCTTTCATTGTGTAATATGTTTATTGCCACAAAGATGGTAAAATAGAATGCGCACTTACATCAGTTTACTATGAATCAGGGCTCCCACCGCATGCTTTTAGATGTCACCTGCATGGGTGTACACAGTGCCAAAGAGGTGTACCAAAATGGCCGCCACGCCGGAAGTACGTCACTACGTCGGGCCTACGCGTTGCGTCACAGTACCATGTGACTTCCTCAGGGCTGATCCTGCCTGGAGAAGGAGCCAGTATTGGAGTTCTGATCCCCAGAGGGAGATCTACATATAGTGGGAGCTGTCGTTTGAAGTGATAATTATCTGGAGGATCTGTGAGAGGGATCCTTTCAAAACGCTGTGACTCGCAAGGGTCGAGTCTGGAAGGTGAGAGGCTAATCCAGCCGGTGATCGGATGGTTTTGTGTATAGTTATCAAACCACGTTTGAACACAGATATCAGCACGAGTTATTTTGTTCACTGGAGTGTGATTAAAAAGATTGGACTCTAAAAATGCATGAAAATTAATTATCGTGTGTATATTATGTCACTGATTAGAGTTCACTTTTGCACATGAGGTTGTTTTATTCACTTTATGGGATTTGTGTAGATATATATATTAGTGCACATTGTGTTCAGCTTTAAAAACATTACATGTTCCACCAGAAGAAATTTTCCACCAGTTTTTAGGCTGGAATATGAAACATGTTCCCGTTTCTGCAGCCCATCATGGATCAGAGCACCTGGTGCCACATCTGTAAAGGGAGAAGATCCCCATGCCAGCTGTCACTTTTTTTTAAAAAAAGAGCATAGCCATGTGTGGCTCCTCTCACACTGCCGCCTCAATCATTCACTTTCTATGAGTTCTGTGAATGAATTACAACTACTGACATCCTTTGTGGCTGTCGGCTTGTAGTTCGCAATGAACTACCATGGCGCTGTCGATTACTCTGGTAGTTCATTGATTCTTCCTGTCAGTGTGAAACTGCCTGCCCATATGATGTACAGACAGATCACACTGATAGTCTACAGGAGTCCTGCATGGCACTAGTGATCTGCTGATCGCTGGTGCAGTGCTTTCAAGGCTCCTAAAAGAAAAATAAATTAGTAAATGCAAATTTTTTTACCTGCAAAAAATGTGCATTTATTTTAAAAGGTGAACTTCTCCTTTAAAGATACCTTGGCTAGGTATAGGCATAGCTTCTACGAATATGGAAACAGTTGCAGCAGATTTTTAGACAATGTCCTATTTGAGCAAAGATCTAAAACATAAATCCCAACCATAACCATACTAGGAAAGCTTTACAAACAAAAATAGTTAAATCTCAAAGAATATTGTGCTAACTTCTACATTCTGACTCCTAACCACTACACCTCACAGTTACTACATCATGAGGAGCAGATTAAGCAATATCTCGCACAATCAGGCCTACCATCCTAACCAGCCACCGTGTCTTCTATGTTAGAAGGGCCCTCAGCGAACGGAACTAGCTCAGGGTATTATATCCACGAACACTGGCAAAGCTCAGTGCCTCGATGGCTTTAGGCTTTCCTACTATTTCAAATCACAGCAGTCCCCTTATTTTCTAGAGGCATTTAACCTCACTTAGCTAGTAAGCTCTAACTGCACATATAACTAATAAATAAGGGCAAAGACCCCCCTGCTCCACTCCAATTATATGATCATCTCCCTCCTCAACACAAATCTAAAAATGTATTCTTGCTATGCACCCAAGTCCCCAACTACAGACATTAGTTTACCTGGACCAAGTGGGCTTTATGCCCTCCAGGGAAGCGTGATGGTACGATCCATGCAATTAATCTTTTTCACGAGGCCCGATCAAAGACCAATTACACCTTTATCCTCTCAATGGACACAGAAAAGGCCATCAATCAATGGAGTCTTCTCGTTGAGGGTCCCTACCCAAAATGGCACAAGAAAGGGGTGTCCTCTCTCCCCACAGATTTATTCTGACCCTAGATCCGCTCCTGAGAACAGTTAGAACAAACCCCAAAAACACCTACGGTGACTGTTCTCACAAGATATTTGCATATGCAGAACTACTACATTTTCTCAACAATCTACTCATCACATTACCTAAATGCCTTGCAGACTTCAACCTATGTGGCAAACTCTCCAATTCTTCTTAACCATAGTGTTCATAGCACCACCTACAGGAGTAGGACACAAGGCAAAAAAAACAAACTTGGCAACGCCTATGGGCAGTCACCTAGCAGGTATAAAACCCCTTTCTGCTTTAGGCAATCTGACACAAGCAGTGTCAGAAGCGTAAAACTCCATAGAGGGGTGGGTGCTGTGTCTGTCAAACTCAGAGAAAGGGATTTTATGAGTAACAAAAAATCCTGTTTTCTCTTAACGTTAATTGATGGACACAGCATCTTATTCTTGACCATAGGAATGTCCCAAAGCAGAGCCCAAAAGCAATGGGTGGGAAAAACAAATGCCAAAAAAAAAAAAAAAGAAGGCAAAAACAGGCCAACAGGAGCTCAACAAGAACGCAGAAGCCCGACCAGATACACCCCCCCCCCCCCCCAGAGGAAACCTGTCCTTGTTTTGGCCTGAAGATCCCAAAATATCCACCCATAAAATACAGTGAAGGTGTGAACAGACGACCAGGTAGCTGCCTTACAAATATGAGACAGAGGGATAGAAGGCCAAAGAGGTACTAAGAGTCCAAGTAGACTGCACTGTTACGGCAAAGACGGGAACCTAACCCTAAAAGGATACAGACCGAAACCACTGGCAACCTGAACCACCTGAAAATGGTAGCAGACTGTGCCGCCAGACCCTTCCACAGCTTATCTGTGAGCACAAAAAAACCCCCAAAAAACTCTGTAGCTACCAGATACACCCAAATTGCTTGAACCATATCCAAGGCATGCAAGACAAACTCCTTGGGATGCAAGGACGAGGGCATAAGGAAGGTAGAAACAGCTCATTTAAATGAAAATCAGAGGCAACCCTCGTCAGAAAGATGGGCATGGATGGATAACCACATTAACCGTGTGAAACAACAAATAGGGAGACTGACAGGAGAAGGCCATTAGCTGCAGCACTCTGCATGCGGAATAACCACCAAAAATTTCACCTTCTGGGACAATGAAAGCAAAAGAATCTTCCCAAACTGAGATTTCTGGAGGCAGATTGAACCAGGTTAAAGTCCCACAGTGGCAATGGAGGAGTCACATGCTGAACCCCTGGAAGGAAGGTATAAACCAAGAAATGTGTGGCCAGGGAGAGAGGGGGGAAGGAAGGAAGAAAAAAAAAAAAAAAAAAAAAAAAAACCGCCAGAGCGGACACCTGGCCCATGATGGTACTCAAGGCCAACTTCTGCCCAACAACCCGTTGAAGAAAATTCAAAATCTGAGCCACCGAGAAGCAAAGGGGGTGGATGTGCACCATCTTGCAACACGAGATGTACGCCCCCCCAAGCACTATGGTATATCTTCCTAGAGGTAGACTCCCTTGCCTTCAGCATAGTAGGGATCACAACCCTGACAATCCTCTTTTCCCCAGCACCTGACTTTCAATAACCACGCTGGCAAAAAAACAGTAATGGTAAGCAGAGTGGAAGATCGGACCTCGAGATAGCAGATCCTCCCTGAAAGGCAGCCCCAAGGGGCGTCTGCGACCAAGCACCCCACATTGGCATAACAAAATTGGCAGGGCCAATTCAAGGCCCACCAGAAGGACTGGAAGCCCTCCTGCTTCCAATCTGCACAACAAGTGAGAAAGAAAATTTAAAAGGAGGATATGAGTAAGGGAGGCAATACTGGCTCCACAGCACCACCAATTTATCTGTGGCGCCGGCTAAGGGATCGTACGATCGAGACATGTACCTCAGCAGCATCCTGTGGAGCTGAGAAGATCTACGGCTGGAGTACCCCACTGCAGACAAAGTTGATTAAACACATCGGGATGCAGGGACACCTCTCCATGACCCAGTGCCTGCCGACTGGGATAATCCGCCCAATCATCATCACCTATGCTAGGGATATGCATGACACGGAACACCAGCACAGTGTGTACCACCCAATGGAGAATGGCAGAAGTCTCCAATGCCACCGTCACCTCTTTTTTCCACCTTGGCGAGTGACATAGGTCACTGCCGTTGCATTGTCCGACTGATTGCAGACCGAGTGCCCCCTGAAGGCGCTCCATCCACAGCTCTAGGTACAAGCCTGAGCACCGAAGAGCCAGGGCATCACTTGGCAATTGAAAATAATCCAGCGACCGTGGATGAATCTTGGCCTCAGAACTCCTCCCCATCCGGACAGTTCATTGTGACCACTGTCTAATGCAAGGGGAGAAAAGAATAAGATTTTCAATCTCAAAAGGGCAGGGCATGGAAGCAGGCAATCCAGGGCAGCCTGGTCTCCCGACCCTGGTGGATCTGTGCGACCAAGGAGTTGGGGGAATTATCCTACTTACCTCAGGAAGGCTATCATGTGGAACTGGGCAAATGGAACTGCCTGACAAAAGGTAGCCACCAGCTGGCCCAGGACCGTAGGGAGGACTGCCTGTGAAACAGCAGTAGTTGTAGCGCTGCACGCAGCTCCTGGAGCTTGTCCGTCGGAAGAACACAAGGGTGGCAAGGGCCAGCGCCAAAAGTAAGACCCAGATATTCCACTTTCCTGATTAGTGTCAGGGCAGACATCTGGAAGTTCAGGAGCCAAACACAAGATGTGGAACATGATCACGATCTCCATTAATGCAGAGGAAGCGCCGACAGCTAGCACAGATGGGGGGCCAGCAGGTACACCTCCTCAGTGACCAGTGGTCCAACCAGGTTACAAGTAATGCTCTGGATGATAACAATGAAATGCTCTTTTGTAGAACCAGTTTCCGGGGATGAGGTGTCCATGGGCCCCGAAAAAGGACAAACCTCGCCTTCTCATTCAGTAAACAGGTGGAAACAAATCTTCACACCAAAGAAGTCCCGCCCATGGGCTATGGGCCTATATGAGGACAGGAATGCATGGCACCACCTGTGGGTATAGTGAAAATGTTGAAGCCCGAGCGTGAACAGCCAGGGAAACGAAAAGAAAAACCAAGTGAGTGCAGAGAAAGAAGGACCATGCTTATGAAACCATTCCTGCATCCATTGGTGGGCTGCAGGGAGAGGCATTCTTGCCACTGGCAAAGTTCATGAGGATATCAGCCAAAGCAGAATCAAAAAAGACATGTCAGCTCAGGAAGGGTACAACTGTAAAGATGTCTGGTCATCAGACCGACAGTCCAAGTAGAGTAACTCCTTGAAGCTCCTTCTTCTAAGACGAACAGCTTGGAGAGCCAGAGGGCTGACTCCAGGATACATCATACAGTTGCTGAAAGCTCCGGACCCTCTGGCATGCTAGTTCCACATAGACACCTGTCTTGTAACCAATCCTGGCCTATTTAGAAAGCGCTTGAGATACCAGGTCCGTGAAAAAAAACACAGAGGCGAACCAGCAAAGGTAAGCATAGTGTGGGCGACTGAGTCTGCAAGATCGCAGGAAAAGACACTCCTCCACTAGTACCACAGTTGTCTTAGCAACCCAGAAACGGGGGAGAATCCACACTAGGAGGAGAGGACCGTACTCAACTACGCAGCAAACAAAATGAATTGCCTATAGCAGAGGGTTTTTTTTTTTTTTTTACCAGCCAGCGATGCCAAGTTTGTTTTTCTGCCAAGTGTCATGCTCCTGTAGGTGGCACTATAAACCCTATGGCTGAGAATAAGAAGAAGCTGTGTCTGTCAATGAATGTAAGAGGGGAAAAAAACACATTATACTCACCGAGGTGGATGCAGTATAGATCCTATGCTGCATCTGTCCCCTGCAAGATTTGAACAGAGAACTGAGTGATCAAACACCACAACACTTTTTTTTTTTACCTTTGTGCATACTCCAAATCTAACATTTCCTTTGCTCCCTACTGAATGCAGCATTATTTGAAGGTCCACTCACTCAATTGGAATGGAAATTCCAGACTAAAGGCATTCTTTAACATACCCTTTCATTCACTTACAGGTTATTAATATTGACATTTTTGCAGACCACACATTGCTTCCGAGACCAATGGGAATCAGACTCTCTCAGTTCTACCTTCACAGGCCAGAAACAAGCTAGCTTTTCGCTCATTCATAGGTAGTAAATACCAGGACTCAAGTTCTAAAAAAAAGTCACACATTAGTACTGTACCCCTAAGCTTATATATTCTATTTACCCATCTGTTTGACTCCTGCTGGTGGCAGGATTCACATTGGTGGACTTGCAACATATATTGTGGTCCTGTCCACGACTGCAGCACTTCTGGACACAAGTACACACTCTGACCCAAAGATTTATGGATTGACCAATACAAAAAGACCCAGACTTCTTTCTCCATCATAAGTTCCCTTTCAAGACTTACAAAAAAACACCACTGTAATCAGCTTGGTCAGTGCAGCTCATTCCTGTATTTTAGCTCTGGAAGTCTCCTTTACCGCCCACTATACAGCAATGGCTCTGTGGAATTGAAGTTCACTGAACGAATAAAAAGACCTTACTAGCTCAATCAAGGGGAATGCTTCCAAACTCTGTATGGTCTCACTGGTTGGACTTCTACACAAATTAATGTAAACAACTCCTTGATGGCTCACTCTCACACCTCCCTGACAATCAGTAACTTACCCCTCTTCTCCCTCCCATGCCCATGAAACCCTTTTTACAACTCAGTTATGGACACTTCATTCCCCTCCCAGTCTTTAGCAGTTCTCTTTCTCCCAGTTTCTCCCCCCCCCCCCCCCCCAAATCTTCTTCACCAGAATTCCCTTAATTTGCATTCTAATCAACGATGGGTATTCCTCCTTCCCTCCCATTTCCATCTGGAATCTTAGCAGGAAACATCAAAGCATATTTTACCTATCGCTTAAACATGCAACACAAAATCTGGTGCAACTGTGCAGCTAACTTCAGCTTGTTCAATTAAGTTTTGAGAATTGGAAAAAAAAAAAAATTGGATGCCGATTGGTTTCTATGCAGAGCTGCACCTGATTTTTTGCTCTTCAGTTTTAGTAAGTCAGCCCCATTGTATTGTCTGACTTACAACCAGATTTCTTCTACAGATTTGTATGGATAAGAGCTGTGACGGCTTTAAATACTGGCCTTTTCTTTTGGGGCTCTTTTTACATTGCAGAACTTGGTTGCATGCAGGTTGGAAGACTGTATATTATCTGCTATAGTGCTAATACGATGTACTATTTCCCAATGCAAATGTTGTAAATTTCATTTCATAAAGAATATATTTAAAAAACAAAACAAAAAAAAAAAAAAAGGTCTAGATACCCCGAGGGAATCTTTGTCCATGATTTTGATAGCCACTTTTTCACCAGTAAGAAGATGGGTTGCAAGCTTGACTTTTGCAAAACCTCCTATCAAAAGAAAAAAGTTAAGTAAATTAAATATAGTTTTCATTTGGAGTAAAGAACATAAAAAGTACTCATTAAGAATTGCAAATTCTCATCGAGCTCCAGTCAGTGTATTGAACTTTTTAAAATTAGAGTTGCTTATTACTAAATTTACATTGTGATTGAATGTGAGAGACTCAGTCGCTTTTAGTACTTAAACACCCAACAACATCCCTGTCCAGAAGTTATTGAAGGTACTGTGCTGAGGCAGGTGAACAAGGAAAAGCTTTTGTTCTCTAATAAAATGTGCTTCTGGTTTTTAGATCAGCGGATCAACCCCTGGCAAAAAGTATGGAATCACCACTCTTGGAAAATGTTAATTCAATTGTTTAATTGTGTAGAAAAAAAAAAAAAAATCAATCAAGATATGTCTAAAAACGATTTTCATTTAGCGTTCCAACCTTCTAGCATTAAGAAACACTTTAAACAAAAAAACAAAGAAAACTAACTGTAGTCAATTGCAACTGTTTTTGTAGATCAAGCGGAGGAAAAAAATATGGAATCACTCAATTCTGAGGAAAAGATTATGGAATTACCATGTACTTTGCAGTTCTAAAACAAACATCTGCACCAGATTACATCTGCTAATTAGTCTGCAGTTAACAAAAGAGTGCTTGCACACCTTGGTGAGCTGTTGCACCAAGCTCATTGACATGAATCATGGACCCAACATAAGAGATGTCAGTTGAAACAAAAAGGAGAGGATTATAAAACTTCAAGAAGGTAAATCGGCCCAGAATGTTTCAAAAGATGTTGGTTGTTCCCAGTCAGCTGTGTCTAAAATCTGCAACAAGTACAAATTAAATGGGAAGGCTGTAAAAGAAAAGCATACTTGTAGACCAAGGAAGACATCTAAGCATCAAGATAGAAAACATAAAACAATATGCCTTGAAAATAAAAAATACACAAAACAAACTAGGAACAAAACGGGCAGAAACTGCAGTCCTGTGACCGAACTGTAAACATTACCTAGAGGAAATGGGATTTACATACAGAAAAGCCAAACGAAAACCATCTCCTAGATTGTAAGCTCTAAAGGGCAGGGCCCTCGAACCCCTCGTATACTGTTGTTTTGTTACTGCATTGTCTCATGTACTGTCCCCCACTACTCTGTACAGTGCTGAGCAAACTTTTTAGCGCTATAATACTGTATAATACTAATCATTAACACGTAATAGGAAAAAAAAAAAGGTTACAGTGGGCTAAAGAAAAGCAATCATGGCCTTTGGATGACTGGATGAAAGTGATATTCAGTGATGAATCACAAATCTGCATTGGGCAAGGTGATGATGCTGGAACTTTTGTCTGCTGCCTTTCCAATGAAATGTATAAAGACGGCTGCCTGAAGAAAACATGCAAATTTCCACAATCATTGATGATATGGGGTTGCATGTCAGGTAAAAGGTACGGGGAGATGACAGTCATTGAATCTTCAATAAATGCACAAGTAGTTTAGATTAAGATTTTGGACATTTTCTTAGTCCATAAATTGAAAGGATGTTTGGTGAGGATGACATTTTTCAGGATAATGCATCTTGCCATAGGGCAAAAGCCCTGAAAGCATTCCTTCAAGAAAGACATATAATGTCAACGGCATGGCCTGCAAATAATCCGGAACTCAATCCAATTGAAAATCTATGGTGGAAATAAAAGAAAATGGTCCATGACAAGGCTCCAACCTGCAAAGCTGATCTGGCAACTGTAATAAGAGAAAGTGTCAGGGAGCAAGGAGCCAGACACACAAGGAGGTGCAATTAAAGGTAGGTTTATTATACAAAAACAAGACAGAGTCTATGCAAGTCCAACAGCAACAGCGGATGACTTGGTAGAACAGAAGCCAGGAGGGACGGTCGCCAGTGCCGGGGTCAGAAGCCAGGAGGGACGGTCGCCAGTGCCGGGGTCAGAAGCCAGGAGGGACGGTCGCCAGTGCCGGGGTCAGAAGCCAGGAGGGACGGTCGCCAGTGCCGGGGTCAGAAGCCAGGAGGGACGGTCGCCAGTGCCGGGGTCAGAAGCCAGGAGGGACGGTCGCCAGTGCCGGGGTCAGAAGCCAGGAGGGACGGTCGCCAGTGCCGGGGTCAGAAGCCAGGAGGGACGGTCGCCAGTGCCGGGGTCAGAAGCCAGGAGGGACGGTCGCCAGTGCCGGGGTCAGAAGCCAGGAGGGACGGTCGCCAGTGCCGGGGTCAGAAGCCAGGAGGGACGGTCGCCAGTGCCGGGGTCAGAAGCCAGGAGGGACGGTCGCCAGTGCCGGGGTCAGAAGCCAGGAGGGACGGTCGCCAGTGCCGGGGTCAGAAGCCAGGAGGGACGGTCGCCAGTGCCGGGGTCAGAAGCCAGGAGGGACGGTCGCCAGTGCCGGGGTCAGAAGCCAGGAGGGACGGTCGCCAGTGCCGGGGTCAGAAGCCAGGAGGGACGGTCGCCAGTGCCGGGGTCAGAAGCCAGGAGGGACGGTCGCCAGTGCCGGGGTCAGAAGCCAGGAGGGACGGTCGCCAGTGCCGGGGTCAGAAGCCAGGAGGGACGGTCGCCAGTGCCGGGGTCAGAAGCCAGGAGGGACGGTCGCCAGTGCCGGGGTCAGAAGCCAGGAGGGACGGTCGCCAGTGCCGGGGTCAGAAGCCAGGAGGGACGGTCGCCAGTGCCGGGGTCAGAAGCCAGGAGGGACGGTCGCCAGTGCCGGGGTCAGAAGCCAGGAGGGACGGTCGCCAGTGCCGGGGTCAGAAGCCAGGAGGGACGGTCGCCAGTGCCGGGGTCAGAAGCCAGGAGGGACGGTCGCCAGTGCCGGGGTCAGAAGCCAGGAGGGACGGTCGCCAGTGCCGGGGTCAGAAGCCAGGAGGGACGGTCGCCAGTGCCGGGGTCAGAAGCCAGGAGGGACGGTCGCCAGTGCCGGGGTCAGAAGCCAGGAGGGACGGTCGCCAGTGCCGGGGTCAGAAGCCAGGAGGGACGGTCGCCAGTGCCGGGGTCAGAAGCCAGGAGGGACGGTCGCCAGTGCCGGGGTCAGAAGCCAGGAGGGACGGTCGCCAGTGCCGGGGTCAGAAGCCAGGAGGGACGGTCGCCAGTGCCGGGGTCAGAAGCCAGGAGGGACGGTCGCCAGTGCCGGGGTCAGAAGCCAGGAGGGACGGTCGCCAGTGCCGGGGTCAGAAGCCAGGAGGGACGGTCGCCAGTGCCGGGGTCAGAAGCCAGGAGGGACGGTCGCCAGTGCCGGGGTCAGAAGCCAGGAGGGACGGTCGCCAGTGCCGGGGTCAGAAGCCAGGAGGGACGGTCGCCAGTGCCGGGGTCAGAAGCCAGGAGGGACGGTCGCCAGTGCCGGGGTCAGAAGCCAGGAGGGACGGTCGCCAGTGCCGGGGTCAGAAGCCAGGAGGGACGGTCGCCAGTGCCGGGGTCAGAAGCCAGGAGGGACGGTCGCCAGTGCCGGGGTCAGAAGCCAGGAGGGACGGTCGCCAGTGCCGGGGTCAGAAGCCAGGAGGGACGGTCGCCAGTGCCGGGGTCAGAAGCCAGGAGGGACGGTCGCCAGTGCCGGGGTCAGAAGCCAGGAGGGACGGTCGCCAGTGCCGGGGTCAGAAGCCAGGAGGGACGGTCGCCAGTGCCGGGGTCAGAAGCCAGGAGGGACGGTCGCCAGTGCCGGGGTCAGAAGCCAGGAGGGACGGTCGCCAGTGCCGGGGTCAGAAGCCAGGAGGGACGGTCGCCAGTGCCGGGGTCAGAAGCCAGGAGGGACGGTCGCCAGTGCCGGGGTCAGAAGCCAGGAGGGACGGTCGCCAGTGCCGGGGTCAGAAGCCAGGAGGGACGGTCGCCAGTGCCGGGGTCAGAAGCCAGGAGGGACGGTCGCCAGTGCCGGGGTCAGAAGCCAGGAGGGACGGTCGCCAGTGCCGGGGTCAGAAGCCAGGAGGGACGGTCGCCAGTGCCGGGGTCAGAAGCCAGGAGGGACGGTCGCCAGTGCCGGGGTCAGAAGCCAGGAGGGACGGTCGCCAGTGCCGGGGTCAGAAGCCAGGAGGGACGGTCGCCAGTGCCGGGGTCAGAAGCCAGGAGGGACGGTCGCCAGTGCCGGGGTCAGAAGCCAGGAGGGACGGTCGCCAGTGCCGGGGTCAGAAGCCAGGAGGGACGGTCGCCAGTGCCGGGGTCAGAAGCCAGGAGGGACGGTCGCCAGTGCCGGGGTCAGAAGCCAGGAGGGACGGTCGCCAGTGCCGGGGTCAGAAGCCAGGAGGGACGGTCGCCAGTGCCGGGGTCAGAAGCCAGGAGGGACGGTCGCCAGTGCCGGGGTCAGAAGCCAGGAGGGACGGTCGCCAGTGCCGGGGTCAGAAGCCAGGAGGGACGGTCGCCAGTGCCGGGGTCAGAAGCCAGGAGGGACGGTCGCCAGTGCCGGGGTCAGAAGCCAGGAGGGACGGTCGCCAGTGCCGGGGTCAGAAGCCAGGAGGGACGGTCGCCAGTGCCGGGGTCAGAAGCCAGGAGGGACGGTCGCCAGTGCCGGGGTCAGAAGCCAGGAGGGACGGTCGCCAGTGCCGGGGTCAGAAGCCAGGAGGGACGGTCGCCAGTGCCGGGGTCAGAAGCCAGGAGGGACGGTCGCCAGTGCCGGGGTCAGAAGCCAGGAGGGACGGTCGCCAGTGCCGGGGTCAGAAGCCAGGAGGGACGGTCGCCAGTGCCGGGGTCAGAAGCCAGGAGGGACGGTCGCCAGTGCCGGGGTCAGAAGCCAGGAGGGACGGTCGCCAGTGCCGGGGTCAGAAGCCAGGAGGGACGGTCGCCAGTGCCGGGGTCAGAAGCCAGGAGGGACGGTCGCCAGTGCCGGGGTCAGAAGCCAGGAGGGACGGTCGCCAGTGCCGGGGTCAGAAGCCAGGAGGGACGGTCGCCAGTGCCGGGGTCAGAAGCCAGGAGGGACGGTCGCCAGTGCCGGGGTCAGAAGCCAGGAGGGACGGTCGCCAGTGCCGGGGTCAGAAGCCAGGAGGGACGGTCGCCAGTGCCGGGGTCAGAAGCCAGGAGGGACGGTCGCCAGTGCCGGGGTCAGAAGCCAGGAGGGACGGTCGCCAGTGCCGGGGTCAGAAGCCAGGAGGGACGGTCGCCAGTGCCGGGGTCAGAAGCCAGGAGGGACGGTCGCCAGTGCCGGGGTCAGAAGCCAGGAGGGACGGTCGCCAGTGCCGGGGTCAGAAGCCAGGAGGGACGGTCGCCAGTGCCGGGGTCAGAAGCCAGGAGGGACGGTCGCCAGTGCCGGGGTCAGAAGCCAGGAGGGACGGTCGCCAGTGCCGGGGTCAGAAGCCAGGAGGGACGGTCGCCAGTGCCGGGGTCAGAAGCCAGGAGGGACGGTCGCCAGTGCCGGGGTCAGAAGCCAGGAGGGACGGTCGCCAGTGCCGGGGTCAGAAGCCAGGAGGGACGGTCGCCAGTGCCGGGGTCAGAAGCCAGGAGGGACGGTCGCCAGTGCCGGGGTCAGAAGCCAGGAGGGACGGTCGCCAGTGCCGGGCTCAGAAGCCAGGAGGGACGGTCGCCAGTGCCGGGCTCAGAAGCCAGGAGGGACGGTCGCCAGTGCCGGGCTCAGAAGCCAGGAGGGACGGTCGCCAGTGCCGGGCTCAGAAGCCAGGAGGGACGGTCGCCAGTGCCGGGCTCAGAAGCCAGGAGGGACGGTCGCCAGTGCCGGGCTCAGAAGCCAGGAGGGACGGTCGCCAGTGCCGGGCTCAGAAGCCAGGAGGGACGGTCGCCAGTGCCGGGCTCAGAAGCCAGGAGGGACGGTCGCCAGTGCCGGGCTCAGAAGCCAGGAGGGACGGTCGCCAGTGCCGGGCTCAGAAGCCAGGAGGGACGGTCGCCAGTGCCGGGCTCAGAAGCCAGGAGGGACGGTCGCCAGTGCCGGGGTCAGAAGCCAGGAGGGACGGTCGCCAGTGCCGGGGTCAGAAGCCAGGAGGGACGGTCGCCAGTGCCGGGGTCAGAAGCCAGGAGGGACGGTCGCCAGTGCCGGGGTCAGAAGCCAGGAGGGACGGTCGCCAGTGCCGGGGTCAGAAGCCAGGAGGGACGGTCGCCAGTGCCGGGGTCAGAAGCCAGGAGGGACGGTCGCCAGTGCCGGGGTCAGAAGCCAGGAGGGACGGTCGCCAGTGCCGGGGTCAGAAGCCAGGAGGGACGGTCGCCAGTGCCGGGGTCAGAAGCCAGGAGGGACGGTCGCCAGTGCCGGGGTCAGAAGCCAGGAGGGACGGTCGCCAGTGCCGGGGTCAGAAGCCAGGAGGGACGGTCGCCAGTGCCGGGGTCAGAAGCCAGGAGGGACGGTCGCCAGTGCCGGGGTCAGAAGCCAGGAGGGACGGTCGCCAGTGCCGGGGTCAGAAGCCAGGAGGGACGGTCGCCAGTGCCGGGGTCAGAAGCCAGGAGGGACGGTCGCCAGTGCCGGGGTCAGAAGCCAGGAGGGACGGTCGCCAGTGCCGGGGTCAGAAGCCAGGAAGGACGGTCGCCAGTGCCGGGGTCAGAAGCCAGGAAGGACGGTCGCCAGTGCCGGGGTCAGAAGCCAGGAAGGACGGTCGCCAGTGCCGGGGTCAGAAGCCAGGAAGGACGGTCGCCAGTGCCGGGGTCAGAAGCCAGGAAGGACGGTCGCCAGTGCCGGGGTCAGAAGCCAGGAAGGACGGTCGCCAGTGCCGGGGTCAGAAGCCAGGAAGGACGGTCGCCAGTGCCGGGGTCAGAAGCCAGGAAGGACGGTCGCCAGTGCCGGGGTCAGAAGCCAGGAAGGACGGTCGCCAGTGCCGGGGTCAGAAGCCAGGAAGGACGGTCGCCAGTGCCGGGGTCAGAAGCCAGGAAGGACGGTCGCCAGTGCCGGGGTCAGAAGCCAGGAAGGACGGTCGCCAGTGCCGGGGTCAGAAGCCAGGAAGGACGGTCGCCAGTGCCGGGGTCAGAAGCCAGGAAGGACGGTCGCCAGTGCCGGGGTCAGAAGCCAGGAAGGACGGTCGCCAGTGCCGGGGTCAGAAGCCAGGAAGGACGGTCGCCAGTGCCGGGGTCAGAAGCCAGGAAGGACGGTCGCCAGTGCCGGGGTCAGAAGCCAGGAAGGACGGTCGCCAGTGCCGGGGTCAGAAGCCAGGAAGGACGGTCGCCAGTGCCGGGGTCAGAAGCCAGGAAGGACGGTCGCCAGTGCCGGGGTCAGAAGCCAGGAAGGACGGTCGCCAGTGCCGGGGTCAGAAGCCAGGAAGGACGGTCGCCAGTGCCGGGGTCAGAAGCCAGGAAGGACGGTCGCCAGTGCCGGGGTCAGAAGCCAGGAAGGACGGTCGCCAGTGCCGGGGTCAGAAGCCAGGAAGGACGGTCGCCAGTGCCGGGGTCAGAAGCCAGGAAGGACGGTCGCCAGTGCCGGGGTCAGAAGCCAGGAAGGACGGTCGCCAGTGCCGGGGTCAGAAGCCAGGAAGGACGGTCGCCAGTGCCGGGGTCAGAAGCCAGGAAGGACGGTCGCCAGTGCCGGGGTCAGAAGCCAGGAAGGACGGTCGCCAGTGCCGGGGTCAGAAGCCAGGAAGGACGGTCGCCAGTGCCGGGGTCAGAAGCCAGGAAGGACGGTCGCCAGTGCCGGGGTCAGAAGCCAGGAAGGACGGTCGCCAGTGCCGGGGTCAGAAGCCAGGAAGGACGGTCGCCAGTGCCGGGGTCAGAAGCCAGGAAGGACGGTCGCCAGTGCCGGGGTCAGAAGCCAGGAAGGACGGTCGCCAGTGCCGGGGTCAGAAGCCAGGAAGGAGTCTTACCAAAGCCGAGTCGGTATCCAGGACAGCAATGAGAAACCAAACAGGAGCTTGCTGCTGTGCAACAGACAGGACACGAATGCAATGGACAGCTACAAACAGCAGACTTATATGTGATAAGCCGCCACCTCCTGGGGGAGGAGCCGCAGGGGCTGAAAGCATAAAGGATCCCACAATGCTTTGCAGAAACCTAAGATGGATGCCAGCACATGGAGCAGCACAAGCCCTGAGGAAAGGTAGGACCTTGACAGAAAGTTAAGAGTTGGATTGATGAAGAATACTTGTTGTCGATAGTTAAATCCATGCCTCAAGAATTCAAGCTGTTCTAAAAGCCAGAGGTGGTGCAACAAAGTACTAGTGGAATACTGTAGTGTTTTTTTCATGATTCCATAATATTTTTCTCAGAATTGAGTGATTCCATATTTTTTTACTACAGTTTTTGTTTTTTTATTTTTTTTAAGGGTTTCTTAAAGCCAAAATGGTTGGAATGTTACATGAAAATAGTTGAGGCATGTCTGTGATTAGTTGTTTTTCTACACGATTAAACAATTGAATGAACATTTTCCAAGAGTGGTGATTCCATGCTTTTTGCCAGGGGTTGTATATCACTGCAATGGTGTGACGGAAACATGCCTCTTCCTGGGCAAAATAAAAATTACACACACACACACACACACACACACACGACATACACAGTATGATATAGTCTGTCAATAGTATTAAAGCGGAACTAAACCTTTCAATCTTTTACTGCCTGGAGGATGCCATTTTGGCCTCTGATCTGCAGTTGCCATCATGCTGCACATCAGCAATGACACCAGCCATTTGATGGCTTGACAATTCAGTTAAGAGGCAACATAAGAACACTAGTAAGTGAACAGTTATTTAGGGGTGCCTTGACTTTACAGCTGTATTAAATTCAAAACCAAAAATGTAATAGATTACAGCTTACCAATCATAAGAATTGGTGGATGCACTATTATTTTGCTGAAGGAGCACAGAGACACCCTTGGACAGCAGCCTTGTCAGTCTGGGGGAAGGGGGTGTTTGATGCATCAGCTCTAGATACACTAAAAAAAATTGAAGCCAAACTCTAGCGAACACTCTTTAAGTAGTTACAGCAAATCTTTTTTTTCCCTTTTAGGACAAAGGTTTTACATAAAATAAAAACAGATCATTGTAAGCAGCCCTGTCAGTGGTAAATGGCTTGTCTCAACCCTCTACCTGCTACATCTGCAGGACCATTTGTTCCGTTGAAAAACAGACTAGCAGGCTAGAAGACCAGGTGAAAATAAAAGAAAGAAAGAAAGCCTAAAAGAAAACTAATGTAGCCACCACATGCAAGAATTGGTAAGCTGCTATATAATAAAATGTTTGGGTTTAATATCACCTTAAGTGCTGGTTCACAACTGTGCAGTGTGTTTTTGATACACTGCAATTTACATACGTATTTATAAAGACATTTTTGAAGCCAACACATTTCTTCAACAAAAAGGCCAGTGCTCAAAAAATACCCCACTGTGTCATGGTGTAAAATATATAAAAAAAAAAAAAATTCAAAGCATACAAATCAAAAAAAAAAAAAAAAAAAGTGATTATCCAAATAAACTTGTTTTTATGAAACAGTTAGGGCTTGTTTACACTTGCTTCAAAATCTGTCATCGGACACGCTTTTTTAAAAGCGCTTTAAATGCCAATCAAAACACCTGTCCCTAAATAAAATGGTTAGCTTACAGTTATGTCTACACTTTGCATTTGTTTTGCTTGAAAAATTATACCCAAGTTGCTTTCTTGGTGCTTCAAAAGCAACTCCAAAGCCTCCATAGAAGTGTATGAAAAGGTCACTAACAGCACCTGCAGCTTTTGAGGGGCTTTCATATAGCGTAAGCTTCGCTTTGTTTTGTAGGTAGGAGATATCCCAGGATGCACTGGGAAACCAACAAGCAAACCAGAAAGATGTCATTAGCAGTCACCTCTGGTTCATGTGTATATATTCTGATGTGCAGCAGGAAGGTGGGCAGGGCCTGGACTGAAGCGGAGTAACTAGCAGATGGAACACATGGTGTGCAACATGGGAAAGCTATAGCAGAGGGTAAGCGGGGACCTCAGAGACATCATTGATGTCACATGGGGTGGCGTCACATGCATGATGTCCCCGGGTAGCCCCACCCCTTCCCTATTTAAGAACTGTCAAACCACCAGAGCAGGCAGACAGCTGGAAGATATCGAAAGCGGAGCCTTTTTTGTTTTTTATTTCGGGGCGGCGGCGGGCATCGTGATAGACGTTGGATCTACTGCGAGGGACATTTTTAGTTTTTTCTTTTAATAAAGGACTTGTCAAAGACCGTGTCCTGTCTTTTTTCGCACTACACTTTTTGTGAATGAGTATCGGGGCAATGTACCCCATACTCCTTCACATGAGGGGACGGGATTTGGGGGCCCCCTTGTCAAAGGGGGCTTCCAGATTACAATAAGCCCCCTGCCCGCAGACCCCCACAACCACTGGCCAGGGTTGTGGGGAAGAGGCTCTTGCCCCCATCAACTTGGGGACAAGGTGCTTCCCCCATGTGGCCTGGTATGGTTCAGGAGGAGGGGGGGGGGGGGGGGAGCGGTCGATCATCCACCCCCCTTTCCTGACCTGCCAGTCTGCGTGCTTGAATAAGTCTGGTATGGATTTTGGGGGGGGCCCACTCCATTTTTTTTTTTTAAATTTTGGAATGGGAGTTCCCCTCAAGATCTATACCAGACCCGAAGGGCTTGGTATGGATGGGAGGGGGGACCCCACGCCGTTTTATTATGGCACTGGTTTGTAAATGTAATTACCGCTTTTTTTTTTTCTTCACTATAGCTCAGATTCAGCAGTCACTTTCCCCCCCCAGCTAACAGAAAGTTTCCTTTTAGTTCATTTCCCCACGTTAAAAGAAACAAGGTTTCCTTTTACAAAAACAAACAAAAACTGTGCTTTAATTAACGTGCCAACAAATGCAATTAGTGCTCAAATCATTGCTGCCACCTCTAATAAATTAATGTGCCAAAAAAACAACTTAATGTGGTTCAGTAGCCCAAAATATCATATAGTGCATAAAAACAATAAAACAAAATATCAAAATGTTTTATCGTTCTTATTTACTATATGATATTTTGCGCTACTGAACCACATTAAGTTGTTTTTTTGGCACGATGTTTCCTTTTAGTTTCTTAAAAGAAACAAAGCTTCCTTTAACTCCGGGGAAAGCGACAGATCTGTGAGCTATAGTGAAGAAAAAAAAAAGCCGGAAATTGCATTTAGAAATCGGCACCAACATACACTTCGTATTGCTAAAAAAAAAATTTGTAAAAAAAAAAAAAAAAAAATGTAAACCGAGGCATTATTTTTAATGGATTTTCATTTGTAAACCGAAAATTACGTTAACTGAGTTTGTAAACCGAGGTACACCTGTACTTCACTACGTAGGAAGCACACTGCCAGCGGTGACCAGACCTTATCCATATGGGTAAATATGCAGCCTAATGCAGACAGCACTCAGGAGAAGTTCGCTGCAAGATCAATTACTATTTATTCACATAAGTGCATTTAAGATATAAAATGCCAAATAAAAAACTTTAAAGGGGTTGTCCGAGTCATGTAAAAAAAAACATAGCACTGTAAATCTGATGGTCAGCAATATATACATAAACTAAGCAAGTTTTAGGGAAAAAAATTATATTTTCCTCATTTCCCTAGTTCTCTTCTGGCCCTTTGTTGTTATTTGCAGGTAAACAATCTCTGCCCCTCCCCCCCTGCAAAGTGGGTGAATATAAGTGCTGCTCTGAGTGACATGTCTGACTACTGGGATACTCAGCAGCATGCTGTATGTGTACGCCTCAGCCCTGAGTCTGTGCTTTTAATGGTAGAAGGGGTTAATCTTTCCTGAAGAATCCAGTGGGTGGGATACCAAATACCCTTGTTTTCTGTGTCTATGGGACAGTCGAGACCGACAAAATCACTGGACCAAGAAGAGTTGGCAGCCGAGGGTGCTAATAGTCGGTGAAAAAAAATGTCCTCCGAGAAACTTTGGAACCTTCCCATAAAGTTCTTCTACCACCTCTCCACATAAAATTGGGATTGATGAAGCAATTCGTAAAATCACTTCCAAGAGATGGAGAATACTTCAAATACTTGGTCACCAAGTTTCCAGGCCTGTCAGAGGCAAAACTGAAGGAAGGTGTGTTCGTCAGACCAGACATTAGAAGGCTTATAGTTGATCAAGAGTTTGTCAATACCATGACGAATCCTCAAAAAGAAGGGTGGATTGCATGTAAAGAAGTCCTACAGAAATTTTTAGGCAATAACAAAGATCCTCACTGCAAAAAGATCGTCGGACGAATGCTGAAAGCATTTGAAGCTTTAGGTTGCCTGATGAGTTTGAAAGTGCATTTCCTCCAGTCCCACCTTGACTACTTTCCTGAGAATTTGTGAGCTGTGAGTGAGGAACAAGGTGAACGATTCCACCAAGACATTAAAGAGATGGAAAGGAGATAACAGGAAAATGGAGCATTACAATGATGGCAGACTACTGTTGGATGCTTCAGAGAGACATTCCAGATGCTACTCACAAGCGTAAATGCACCAAGAGGAGCCTCACAGGGAAGAAGAATCGAGTTTAGTGTGTGTAGGTGAGCTCATTTCAGTTCAAAAATGGATTTATGAAAAAATTGTAATAAAGCTTAAATTTTAGAAATCTATTTCCATTTATTTTGAGGTGTTGCCTTATTTAACCAATTCAATACCGTGCAATTTTACACCTTCCTGCCCAGGCCATTTTTCAGGTTTCAGCGCTCTCACACTTTGAATGATAATTGCGCGGTCATACATTGTACCCAAACTAAAATTTTATCATTTTCTTCACACAACTAGAGCTTTCTTTTGGTGGTATTTAATCATCACTGGGGTTTTTATTTTTTGCTAAATTAACAAAAAATTGAAAAAAAACACACATTTTTCTTTGTTTCGGTTATAAAAGTTTGCAAATAAATAATTGTTCTTCATAAAATTTAGGCCGAGATGTATTCCGCTACATGTCTTTGGTGCAAATAACCCAAATTAGGATGTGTTTTTTAGTTTTAGGAAAGTTATAGAGTTCACAAACTATGGTATAGATCTGAATATTGATCAATCCTGAAGTACTGACAGCCAATCTAATTTCTTGAGGTCCAAGGATGTCAGAATAGTACAGATATCCCCCAAATGTCCCCTTTTTGCAAAGTAGACAGTCTGACATACTTCATAAGAGGCATGGCGAGTTTTTTGAAGTTGTATTTTTGTCATAATTTTTCAGAAAATTAATAAAACACAATTCACAATTTTTTTTTTTACATACTGTCACCAGTGCAGTACAGCGTCATCATA
The DNA here is from genome assembly GCF_062004578.1 of Staurois parvus. Lineage (NCBI taxonomy): Eukaryota > Metazoa > Chordata > Amphibia > Anura > Ranidae > Staurois > Staurois parvus. The sequence continues at coordinate 11,109,988 of NW_028317892.1, read as the reverse complement.
TAACTGGCATGGCGGTGATCAGGGACACTGACTGGTGACAGTGTGGAAAAAAAAAAAAAAAATTATATATATAATTTTTTTTTTTAATTACATTTTTTTTTTTTTAAAGATTTTTTTTTCTTATTTCACTATGACCAAAGTAGTACAATGTTACCATAGTAACATTGTACTACTTTGTGGAAGTGATCAGTATTTTTTTTTTTTTTTTACACACTATTTGCTTATAGAAAAGAATTACTTTGCTATAAGCAAGCATTCACCTGAATGACATCGATTCATTCAGGGTTTTTTTTTTGTGCTTAGTTGTGATTTGGCCACAGCTAATCACATGACATGTGCATGTGATTAGCTGTGACCATTCACAGCTAGACACTAGTATACAATGGATGGCATGAATGAAGCCATCCATTGTATACAACTGTCATGTGACCTGCTGTGATTGGTCACAGCAGGTCACATGGTACCGGCAACGGAAGCCGGTACTCAGATCTGTCATCGGCCGTGTCCGAGGTACACGGCCGGGGGCAGATCGCACCGCTGCGCGGCTCTGCAAGCGCACGAACTGTGCATGTGCGGGAGGACGCCATATGGCGGCCTCCCGGAAAGGTAATGCATTTTTGCGGACGCCATTTGGCCATAGGCCGGGCGTCAAATGGTTAACATAGTTACCTAAATTGTCAGGAAATGTGATGTCCTATGACAAAATGGAGGTCATTTTCCGATTCAGCGCACCAAAAAATAAAGATTATGTGGAATAACCGGAACAACCAAAAAAATTTTTTGCAGACCTGTGTTATCTACTGAAAAGACTTGACATGTCAGATACACTTCTGGTGAGTGATCCACTTGCGATCTTTCTATGCGACTATATAGATCTTTAGCTTCCATCTTTGCTTGACTTGCTTTCATTACAGCTTTGACTGTTGAGCTGTTAAACCTGTTACATTATCTTACTAACGTAACAAACAGGTCATACTGAGTACAGCTGGATCACCTGCAATCTTTTCCATTTCCACGGTATGACACTTATAGGATGCTATCTCACCTAAATGGTATGATTACCTGCTTCTTGTTTGCAACTATACTTGCTGGACTGTATCTGTAAGTAACAATGTGAATAGAGTAAGAAGTGAGCGCTAACGGAAAAGCAGCTATGCACTCTAAGTAACCAATATAGACTTACAGCAGAAAAACAATAGTGCAGCGCTTGAAGGAAAACAAGAAATAAATACTGATAAAAGTCTGAAAATAAAGGTCTGTTTCATAAAAAACGTGCCAGGTGACTGGTGGTAATCAATAGTGGTGATCTGTGAAGAATAGCAGAAATGCACACTCACCAGAAAGCAAATAAGTATAGTCGGTTTATATCAAAATCCATGGATCCTCAATCAAGAAGAAAAAGGTCTGGTCAGAATGGGTCAATCCTCCCTCAGGGATGTATTCAGAACTTGCCCAGAAATGATGTACACCAGATCCAGGTAACCAGAGGTCTCCTATAGTTGGATGGATGGAAGGGGTTGCCCGTTTACAGGGGGTCTTCCTCCTCTTAGTATGGTGCCTGGAATCGTGGTACAGGGCTCTGCAAAAAGGAACTCCTCTCATGGAGTCAGGGAAGGACGCCCATAGTGTAGTATTGCAGAAAAAATTGCTTTATTAAGAACAAAGTATTGGTTTGCAAACATGTGTCATCCAGGTATAGAAGAAAAACAAACCCTAGGAAATTAAAAGATGGCCCCCGGGCCTCCACGTGGCTCCGGCGGCGTAGCGTCACGATGTCCGGGCTCCTCCTTACGTGTTATGTACGCACGCACTTCATCAGAGGAATAGAACCAGTGATGCCATGACGCAGTTGGCGGACTTATAGAGGCATAATGGATGGTGCATGCGCGTTGTTCTGTGCACCATTTTCATGGAGCTCAGAGGCATGTATCTCATAGGCCAGGGAGTCGTAAAAACAGACTTACATTTAAAAACTCACTTTTCCATATAAGTCTATATCTTCAAATAGGACATAATTACATAAACCTGGAGCACATATTCGAACAGCTGACTTTAAGACAAGTCTCCTGGTATATCACACCCCCTATCTGGCATATACAGGAGAGCAGAAAATTATATCGCCGTAACCATTCAAGCAGATATTTCATATCTAACCCTTCAGCAGAAGATTCTGTGTACTAATCTACTCGTGGATAGCATGTTATATGTATCCAGGGTAAGTTATGAACCATAATATGATTTGAGCAGGCTTTGGTCATAGCCTGAGGTCTCCACCTACAACTCTCGCCTCAAATGAGGCGATTGGTTCTCTGTTTCAGGGAGACACCCTGTGGAGTTGCTAGAAAAAGCTAAGCTGATTCGACCAGTCCCTTCTGTCGATATAAAATTTACGTATTAGTTTATTTTTCTCTCTTTTTTTTCTGTTGCGATCGCCCTGAAGCCCTTTTTGCTTTTATTTTTGTCCTCGTCTCCTTACTCTTCGTCCCTCTCTTTTCTTTTGTTTAACCTGTTTTATACTGTTTGTACTGATTGTGATTTTTGCTTTGAGTGCCGCACCCGCAATACTAAATCCTCATGCTGGACTCCTTCGAGAGCCCTACGTGTGGAATACCTATCTACATTTGGAGAGGCTCTATTTTATATCTTCTTCGCTTTCTGTATGCTGATAAGTGACAATTTCTCCTTAAAGTTTATATTGTCATTGCTCTAATTGTTTACTCATTGTTTTCTCACTTTTTGTTTTGTTTTTTTATATACATGGCACTTAAGTATACAGTTTAATTCTATGTCTCTCCACCAGTACATATTCTGGAATATTCCTCGAATACCTTGTTTGTCTTATTTCTGTTCGTCAATGCATTTGTTTTTGACTGATTCTTTGCTCCTATCTATTTTATAATAAAATTCTTTGTAAAAGAAAAAGCATCCTTTAGGCTCATGAAACCTGATCTGCTTAAACCAGGACATTTGGCAAGTACTTTAACCCTCTAAACTGTTCTCTTTGCTGTGCGATTGTTTTCTGTATATTTATATATACTGGCTATATCCTTTTCTGTAAATATTTTTATTGCACACTTTTGACCTTTTAGTAATAAATCTTACTTTCTGAAAGGGTTGAACTGTTTCTACAGCTCTTTAATGCAAACTAAAGCACCCCTATCTCTGTAGAACACTACTGTGTATTTTAAACACCTGCATGCATCTGTCTGTGGTGACATTGTGTATATAAACGATTATTCAAACATCATAGTGTTATTGCTGATATTGCTGAGTTTCCGCTCTGTACAAAAAGGAGGTGGTGGCATGTGAAGGGTTAAGTGCGTAATTAACCTGACCCAGTAACAATTGCCTTTAGGCTGCAAGTACACAGATTGTGGTCCATTAGCTTGAAAATCTGTGTGCAGGGTGCAGCTGGGTGTGGCATTGTTACGCACGTGACAGCACAGTTTTAGATTGGCTAGTCCTTCGGTCACGAGTTTGGTGAGAAGGGATGGGGTCTGACGCCACCATTGTCACAGGTAGTAATGGCTTTAGTGTCCATTTTCTGTCCATCATACCAGCAGCATGTTTTTGCTTTCATTACTTGACCTCCAGTAAGGCTTATGTTCTCATTCAGTGGCATTCATTTGAGCACCTGTGTGTTCCTAGGCTGCTTCAATGCTATTGACTGCCTGTTGACATTGCATTCCGTACTACTTATTTTATTGACTTGTGTTTTGTATGTCTGTTCACCTTGCAAAGTTTCCCTTTTTGAAGGTGGTTTAAAATAAAGCTTTGTACCCAATTTTAAAATACTAAATACACTACTCTGCTTGGGTTTATTTAACACCACCTGAATACAGTCTGCCCTTATGGCTGTCTTTTGTTTTTGCTAATTGAGCCCTAACCCTGGTATTAGGCAGAGAAAACAAAGTATCCATTTAAACAATATCCAGAGGCCATTAAAGAAAGTGTATAAATTAACATATAAATCAGTTCCACCACACTAAAGTGTCCAAGCCAGTGCCCAGGTGAATGTGTATATATATTTATATAAATCAGTTCCACCATGTGCTGATCTGCTGCAACCAGAAGAAGAAAAAAAAAAAAAGCCCCTTGTGCATCTGTTCACAAAGACATTTAACCACACTCACCAGATCTAAACGCCTAACTTTCTCAAGCAAGGCATTCAGGCTTAGCTTTCTGCTCCCCAGGATTCCATCACCTCTATTCTTATGCTCCATCCCCTCAGGACATCAAAATCAGCAAAACATTCCAAAGAAAGGAATGGTCCCAAAAAGAGGAATCTCACAGTGTAGCATATTCTTGAAAGGTTTAAGACAACACAAATATACGCACATCCACCAAATGCTAGTGTGTAACTACAATGGGCTAGTGTCCCTGGGAGGCTCGCAAGGGAGCAATGGTATGGTGGAACTGATTTAGATACCAATTTGGACAGTTGCTTTATGGAAAATCAAAAAGGGTTTTTTTTTTTCCGCTATGTTTTGGATTTTTATTATATTTTACACGGACACACTGGGGTATTTTGAGGGGTGGGTTTTTCTTTTCTTTTTTAAGAAATCTGTTAACTATATAAAGACATTTTTGAAGCTAAGGGTATATTTAACACAGCCGCTTGCTTGATTGTTCACTATTGGATTCATGCACTTTTTTTTTATAATTGGTTGGAGCATTAGCTAGGGAACTAACACTGTAGAGCGGAGTTGGTGAAAAGAATATTGATTACATACATTTTCGGAATGTTACCTTTAGACTTTTGAATGTGTGTTTGATGAAAGCACATTAAAGATTTGTGACTTTTTATTAACCCATCACACCTTAACTGCGTATATAAAAAACGGACAGAAGTGAACAGGGCCTGTTAAATTGGTAGGTTTAGTTCTGCTTTAGCAGACAGTTTTGTATTCACTAATTGATCCTGCCAGTAGATTTGTCTACTTTTACCAAAAAAGTTACAGGGGTTAAGATAGAAAACTATATAAAAC